>NC_092212.1:84497963-84606869 GCF_043381705.1 Parasteatoda tepidariorum | reverse complement strand
GCTAATTTCAGTTTCGAATTCTGCTGGAACCGAAATTAAATTTTCAATTTCAGAATTTAATGATGTCAAAATACTCTCCTTTTGACTTAATTGCTCAAATATTTCATTTAGTTCTGTTATTTCTTTAGTGTCACTTTGTATTATAGTATCTGCTTTTGTTATTAGTTTTGTAGCGCTAGTTCTGATTGTAGCGCGTTTCTTTCTACATTTCTCGATGTTATCCATTATTTATTAAATGAAATTATGCGGTAAATAAATGATGAAAATTTGCCTACCTTTCACTAATTCTATGGCTGGAGATATGCTGCGTTATTTCTGATGCGATGCGTGGTCAGTCCAATAATGAATGCGGGTTTTTTATTGTAAATTTGCGATATACTGGATCTTTATCCTCCTGATCGTTCGGACCAGATGGTCTGCGATAGCTTGCGTGGTGTATGAAAATCAAACTTGGACATTGTGGACTGTATAAATTTTATTTTGCGGGTGCGCTGGTAGCGCTGCGGAGATGCAAAAACCGAGCGTGTATGCTCTTTGGTTGTTTTACAATAACTGACTCTTGGCTGAGAACAATGGCGCCAAGAAGCCAACGGGCGTAGCAACACCTGGAGACAGTATGAAAATTGCTACGGATTCTCAAGAAAATATTAAAGTTAATACTATAACCAACATCATATATTTCTATTTTTTATGCAAGACCAGAGAGAATGGTACTTTATTTAAAATTGCATTTCCTGTTAGAACATAACAGCTGAAGAAAGAAATTTTTAAGACATTTTTGTACAAAATATTGAAAATCGTGCAAAACCATTATAAGAGAAGAATTAGATATCAATATCTCACAAATACACATACTTAAACACCTTATGAAAAAAAATGAATAAAGAATAATGTTCATGAACCAGGAAACCATTACAAAAAAAACACATTAAATTCACTCACAAATTTTTTCTAATTAATTTAGCAACTTAGTTTACTAATCTTGGTTTTGGAATTTATCCAGTTTTAATTAACGCAATTTAGATAGCTCATAAATAGTTCATTCATTAATATAGATTTTTCATTGATTTCAATAAGAGTTGAATGAAGCATAGGCTCAAGCAAGCATATGCATACGTTACTGTGAATGACGGAAATCTGTGATTGTTGACAATCACATAATCACTGTGGTAAAGATCTGAAATATATACTAGATCCAGTTAAGTGCCACTGCCCGGTATGCCCCACATCAATGTTTTTTTTAAGGTTCAGTACTAATGCCCAGTATACATTTAACCGGCACTGATGTTTCTCCTAATCTATCATCAGTAGATACTTAAATATCGAGTAAATATAATAATATAAACGAATAAATTAAGCCGAGATCGTTCAGGGGACAGAGCGTTCACCTTCCAATGAGATGAACCGGGTTCGAACCATTGCGATGGTTAGTCGATACGAAGCCGCATCATCAATCACATCAACCACAGCGCTAACATGAAATATTTGCAGTGGTAGACGGGTCATGGGTTAGAGTCCCTTTTTCGTCAAACTAACCGTTGGGAGGTTCTCGTGGTCCTCCTCTCCATGTAACACAAACGCGAGTTGGTTCCATCAAAAAGTCCTCGAAATTTCTCCCAATACTTGATTCAGGAGTTCCCTCGTCTTCTGGATTGGGTTTAAAACTACTAGGCTACGGAGTTGAACATTAGCAGTTGTAAAGCCAAGATTGGGTTGGCAGTGCAACGACGGTTATAAAATAAAATATCAAATTGCGTATAGCAAACATTTCGGACATTCACCAAAGCGACTAAATGATTGTTGACATTCACCGATTGAAAATCGATATTCTCACGATTTCGGGCTTTCACGGTAGTACACAAAATGTTCTGTATAAAAGGCATTAAACAGGGTGCGTAGCCAAATTATTCAACAAAAAATAAGCACCTTTTAAGCACTTTTCAAGCACTCAAAAAACATTTTTAAGCACTTTTCAAGCACTCAAAAAATATTTTTAAGCACTTTCAAAAAATATCATAATTAGGCAGGGTTGGAAAGTTTTTGACAATTGACGGTTTTAGCTTGTTTTAGCCGTCATGTCAACAAATAAAAAAAAAACCTTATGGCATTGTTTTTGACATTTGTCAAAAATCACGAAATTTTCAATCATGTAAAACGAATATCGTTTTCATACGCTGTGGACTGACAATACGCCGAAATAGAGTGGGGTTGAATTAATTGAGAAAACGTAGAATAGAACAATGTGAACTGTGTCATTTCACATAATTCGTAACGAAAATCAACATGGTAAAGGAAGAATCAAATTTTGAAAAAGGAAAAATTAAGCACTTTTTAAAAACATCCAATGAAAAAAGCACCTTTAAGGGCATTTAAAAAACGAAAATCGAAAATAAGCATTTTTTAAGCACTTTTTGAAAACGCTACGCACCCTGTTAAAGCTAAGTCAAATTTGCAAAAGACAGAATCCATGGTGTAATGCTAGCATTCTCAGATATAAATTCAAGCCCTCTAAAAAACAGCCCGAAAGTAGCAACAACAAAAAAAAAGGAAGTGGAATAAGAAAAGCAGATAAAAATAGTCCGCAATGCAAAACTGAGCCCAAATTTAGTAAAATATTAATTTAAAAGTTAATTAATATGCAAAAATTAGTTTAAAGTTGAGGGGAAAAAAACTCAAAGATTTTAATCAAATTATTAGGAATCTTAAAAAGTTCTCAATTCTAATAATTTCTCATATCGTATTGTAATAAAATAATCAAGGTCAAATAAAATTTTGAAAATTGTCTTAAACAGTTTCCAGGGGTCTGTCCAGACATTTTGTGAAAGGTCCGTTTTTTCGTGAAATTGTGAAAAAATTACTCACCTTCTTTCAACCAGGGTCCGCTTTTATGAATTTGTGCAAATAGAGTCCGTTATTGCAAAAAAAAAAAAATATATTCAAGGAGTTTTTAAATTGTAAAGACATACAAGATTATGCTCAACACTGTAAAATTATAATTAAAAAAATTAAATTTAAAATAATAGACAACAATTGCTGCTTCTAAATTAGAGATGCAACATACAAATATTTGGTATTTAGCCTATACTGCTGAACGCAGAATATTAATTTCGGACGAATAATGGAAGAATCGTCTGCCAAAACAAAACTTAATTCGTTTACATCCATCTTTCTTGTTTTCTGCCCTGGAAAGGGTTTATTCGACAAACAATTTAACAAAAAAAAATTTAACAAAACAATAATGAAGATAAACAAATTTGTGAAGGGTCCAATTAAAAGAAAAATAAGTTAANCAATTTAAAAACTCCTTGAAAAAGTTTTTTTTTGCAATAACGGACCCTATTTGCACAAATTCATAAAAGCGGACCCTGGTTGAAAGAATGTGAGTAATTTTTTCACAATTTCACGAAAAACGGACCCTTCACAAAATGTCTGGACAGACCCCTGCATTTGTGCGCTTGAGGGCTTTTTTTTAAAAAAAAATTTTTTTTTTTTTTTTGGGGGGGGGGATGTTTTGGTGTTGTACCCTAATATAAAATATTGTTAAAAAAAATTGGGTTAACCATTTATAAATAACTGATATTCATATTTTCTATGTAATATGATTCATATAACGAGCATACGTCCTTGAACTTGCATTCATAACAGCCATCAGCTGATGCGCTAAACAAAGATCTGTTTTCGATTCCAATCACGTGAAAATGTGTTGTTACCTCATAATTCTGCGCAACTCTATTGGAGAAGGATATAAATAATAAGTAAAGCTGAGTGTTGTTTTATGTTTTTTTTTTTTTTTTGACGAAATGGATACGCTGCATCAATAGAATTTTTCCTACAAGAAATTGATTTGACTCATTTTTTTATCAGAAATATGATACAGGGTGCGTAGTCAAATCCTTCAACAAAAAATAAGCATCTTTTAAGCACTCAAAAATATTTCTAAGCACTATATACTTTAACAAAATGCAAAATAATTTTCAAAGACTTTACATGATCGTGATAAAATAACTAGTTTCTGACAAAGAACTTCTTTTTTGATTATATCAGCCATTAAAAAATGATCGAGTGATTTTTCGGATTCCAGAGGGTGGAAATTGAAACTTGAATTTGAGAATAGCTTGCAAAATGCAGCAGAGTTGCACACGAGAGTGCAATATTCTCACCGAACCCAGCTCAGTAGACGCACATGCGGACTCGCAAGTATTTCATGAAACCTGTAAAATGACTGGCGATTTCATACGCCATGGACCAACGGTACGCTGAAATAGATTGTGGTTGAATGAATTGTGAAAACGTTGAATAAAACAATGTGAATAGCACGCTTTTGCATATTACGTGGCGAAAATTGACACGGTAAAGAAAAAAAAAATCATTTTCGAAAAGGGAAAATGAAGCACTTTTTAAAAACGGCTCATGAAAAAAGCACCTTTAAGGGCTTTTAAAAAACGAAAATAAACACCTTTAAGCATTTTTTAAAAAACGATACGCACCATGCGACAGTAGCTTTTTTTTTAACGTTAATAAAAATATTCGTAATATTATAGTTAAACTAAAATTTACAAAGTAGCACTTGAAAGTTGGCGCTACAAATTTAAACAAAAAATTATCCTAATATATTTTGAGACTCATCATTAAAAAGTGAATTAATAGTTAGATTAATCAGAAGCCGAATTATGATTTTAGCTTTTTAAAATTTTTGGCAAACTAAAATTACACTATCAAACGAATTAATAATTAAGGAGCGACAAAATCAAACCCTTTTTGTAAGCGAATTAAAACTAACCGAACTTTCTTTTCTTCTAAAACAAGGGTTTCCAACTTACATGAGGCCGCGGGCCACATTTAGAAACACAAATCAAATGGCGGGCCACAACTTTATCAAAATTTTATGAAGGACTTTTTTATGTTTGAAAGAACATTAAATATTACTGTCAGATTTTTAATAAGTTGTGCAAAGCAAAAGTATTGAATTACAAATTAAAATAAGAAGTAGATTTTTGAAAAATATTTAATTGTTATTAATAATATTTTTAAAAATATTAAATAAATAATAAAAATTCGCTATAATAACTTTAATGTGCACCNAAATAAACACCTTTAAGCATTTTTTAAAAAACGATACGCACCATGCGACAGTAGCTTTTTTTTAACGTTAATAAAAATATTCGTAATATTATAGTTAAACTAAAATTTACCAAGCAGCACTTGAAAGTTGGCGTTACAAATTTAAACAAAAAATTATCCTAATGTATTTTGAGACTCATCATTAAAAAGTTAATTTATAGTTAAATTAATCAGAAGCCGAATTATGATTTTAGCTTTTTAAAATTTTTGGCTGGCTAAAATTACACTATCAAACGAATTAATAATTTATACGTAGGAACAACGAAATCAAACCCTTTTTGTAAGCGAATTAAAACTAACAGAACTTTCTTTTCTTCTAAAAGAATATTTCGATTGTTCCAAATTGCATGGAGAGAAAGTTAGAAATGGATTCCATATCGATATAAAAAAAAAAAGTGACTGACCTTGGTGACTAATACACGAGATACGGGACATACGGCCATGTGCACGAATTCTTTTTTAAGCAAAACTAAACAATAGAGGAAATAAGGTTTATTGCTCATAGGTAACCTTCAATACGACTTTCCCTTCATTACCGAAGGATTGGGGAAAGAAACAAAAAAGATCCACATAGTTACAAAAAGTGTAACGCTCCAGCAATTTACCAATGCTGAGTATTTTTGTTCTTTCCTTTACTTCTCTATGATATATTAGAATTTGAAATAGCATAAAAAGAGAAAGCATCTTCTGTTATAACGTCATTGGTATTTTGAAGTTGAGAGAACAGTAAGTTCATGTTAACCTAAAGTAAACCATGAAGTACCAAATGCTGGAAGAAGAAAAAACAATCAAAATGCAAATAAATTTATGCCAGGATTCACTTCCCAAATGCTCGCATTTTGGGAGGTATTTCATTTACATCGCACTAGAGCTGCACAATTGGGCTATTTTATATTTTATTTTATGATCGTCGTTGAACAGCCGACCCAAGAGTTTAAGACTACTAATGTTCAATTCGGTAGCGTTGTCATTTTGTAACCAATCCAGAAGACAAGGGAACTCCTGGATTAGGAGAAATTTGCCTTTGGAGGACACTTTGATGGAGTTAACCCGCATTTGCATTACACGAAGAGGAAAATCACGAAAACTTCTCACGGTGAGCCTGTGGGAAAGTGGACTCTAACTTATCTACCGTCTACCACTGAGGATATTTTACGTCAGCACTGTGGCCGGTGCAAGACAAATGTGGAATTCGTATCAACCAGCCATCGCTGAGATTCAAACCCGGTTCACCACATTTGGAGGCGAATGCTGTATCCCCTGCGCCATCACGGCTATAAATGAATAAATTTTTAGAAAATTAGGTAACTTTGGATCAAGTATAGAGAGAAATTAGCCTTTGTGGAGGACTTTTTGATGGAACTAATTCACACTTGTGTTACATGGAGAGGAAAACCTCAAAAACCTTCCATGGTTAACCTGACGGGAAGAGGACTCTAACCCATGAACCCTCTATCACTGAAGATATTTTACGTAAGAACTGAGCGAGCTGGGTGCGGAATGAGTATCGTCCAGCCATCGCTGGGAATCGAACCCTGTTCACCTCAGTAAAAGGCGAACGCTCTATCCCCTGAGTCACCACATCTCAACAATGGGCTATTGGCGACGGTCTGCGGAAAATCCCTGAGGATGATTCAAAGATATGTCATCCCAATTTTGATCCTCTGCAGAGGGGATGCCTCCTCCACTTGGACCAGGGAGCGAAGTCGAGCACTTTACGGAAGAACAGTTTAACGTGGTTCAATACCGCGCACCTTCGATCCCTACACAGGCTGATCAAAGTGGTCACCCACTCGTTCACCGACCGCTGACTGACCGTGATGCGTGACTTCGGTGTTCTAATGGGAAACGTGTCTTTACGATCAGTCCCACTAAGGGACTGTTTGCATTTTAAAAATAAAAATCTCCCTTCACTTTTCTATTAATTATGCAAAGGAAAGAAAAATTGCCATGAAGGAGGTATTGGCGCCTTCTTTAACACCTCTCGGTGGTCCGCATATACATAATTATATAAGGATTGACATTATTTGAGCTAACCTGTTATCACATCGCGACCTTCAATCAAGACCTTCAATTGATCCGTTGATCCGGGACCACTAAAGTTTGATTGAAACCACCATAAAATAGTAATTACTAGTCGTCCCCCCAGGCAACCAAACAATGTAAAGGTATTGCGTGCTTTTCAGTTTCGTGTTTTGATCTGTGTTACTGTCACAAAATAGCATATTTCTTTATAATTATGAATATTACACATCTTTTGTATATAATTTTTAATTTAAATTCACTTGACTATTTTTTTCAAAATTGTATTCAATATTGTATTATATAGTATTGTATTCAATATTGTATTATATAGTATTGTATTCAATAATATAAATATTTTACTCAATAATCATCGTTATAAATAACGTTCGAAAAGTTATGCTTTTGATTAAAAAAGCGTTAAATTTTTTCCAATATTAATCGCAATATCGTATTCAATAACTATATTTATTAATAATTCTAATTATCAATAATGATATCGCAAATTAGTATTCATTATTGTGTATAGTGTTATCATTATTGTTTCCGATATTGGGGATATTTCAGTATCGTGATCTGTCGCGCCAACTACTATCGCCAAGGGGACAAATAGATTTTAAACCTGCAATTTAAGAAGAAAAAAAACAAATAAAATAAAATGTAAAAAATTAAAAATTAATTAATTAAAAATATAATTAAATTAAAAAAATTAAATAAAAGAAAAGAAATAGTTGAATTTATTTGCACACGGCTAACCGAAAAGTATACACAATAGGTTTGAGATGATTTTCTATTACGAAATTTTGTGTAATAAGGAAAATAATAACTTATATGAATTGATAAAGAAAAGACAATATGGAAAATAAAAAATATTAATTTTCCTTAGGGTCTTTTCTTTATCTTACTATTAAAGAAAAATAATTCATACGCAGGGGTCTGTCCAGACATTTTGTGAAAGGTCCGTTTTTGGTAAAATTGTGAAAAAATTACTCGTAATTTGTGAATATAAAATAAACGTTAAGTCACATTCGTTCAACCAGGGTCCGCTTTTGTGAATTTGTGAAAATAGGGTCCGTTATTGCAAAAAAACTTTTTCAAGGAGTTTTTAAATTGTAAAGACATACAAGATTATGCTCAACATTGTAAAGTTATAATTAAAAAAATTAAATTTTAAAAAATAAACAGCAAATGCAACTACTAAATTAGCGATTCAACATACAAATATTTGGTATTTAGCCTATACTGCTGAACGCAGAATTTACTGCTGAATGTCGAAGACAAAATTTAGTTCGTTTATATCTGCCTTTATTCCCTCACCCCTACCAGGGAAGGGTTTATTCGATTAACAAAACAATAATGAAGATAAACAAATTTGTGAAGGGTCCGATTAAAAGATAAATTATTTTGTGAAGGGTCCGTTTTTAAGTTAAAATATTTTGTGAAGGGTCCGTTTTAAAGTTAAAATGTCTTGTGAAGGGTCCGTTTTTATGAAAAGATATTTTGTGAAGGGTCCGTTAACGGACCCAAATTTCTTCTAAACAGACCCCTGATACGAGTTGATAAAGAAATACACTAAGAAAAATAATATTAATTTTCCTTAGTGTATTGTCTTTATCTTATTACACAAAATTTCGTAATAGAAAATCATCTCAAACCTATTATAGATACTTTTCAGCTAGCCGGACGCTTTCAATAATTATTTATTTTATCATTTTTATTTCAACAGGTGTATAAAATGTTTTTCTAAAAATACTCGTAGTAAGAAATGTTGGTGCGATTGTTAGAATTATTGCATTAATTTTTAGAAATTTGATTTTTTTTCTCCTTCAGAAAGAACGAAATGAAATTAAACTAGAGCCACAAAATTTGACATACATGGATTTGATCAAAATAATAGGAACACTCCCACACTATCTCTCTGTAAATAATCTTCCTCTAAGAAGAGAATGATTTTACAATAAAAGCGGTTTACAATAAAGCTCTAAGCAGCGGAAGATTTTACATGGCATCATTTGAAAGATCATGCTTTTAGAAATGATGTTCTTTTTACCCGTGCAAAATTAGCATATGAGCTCTGCAAGTTAATAACTTCCTTTTGGCTTTAATACCAGCGATTTTGTAACAGGATTATTATTAGAATGATTTTATAATTATGGTCGTATAGAAAAAAGGATATCAGCTTTTAACTTCCTGAGCTCATTTCAGTCGATCTGAATATTGCATGAGTTAAAAGAACATAATTTCTGAAAGATGATCTTCCAAAACTGTGCAAAATAAAAAATTATTTACATAGAGATCCATTATTTGGATCAAGCCCTGTAATAACAGCTTTGAAATGAAGGGCTCTCAAAATACTTTAAGTGGTAGATCATCAGTTTTCTTAATTTCTTTATCACTTCTATTAAGACTTCCTCTATAAGTTTCGAAATCTTAGTGGTGATGAAGGAAATATTTAATGTTCAATTTTTAAAAGCAAAGAATGTATCTAACTATACATAAAAATCTAATAACGGTGTTGCAGTTAAACATTGCTGTCAGGGTATTTTTTTTTTGGTCAGAAAAAAAAACGATATACAAGTTTTAATTTAAATATTTAATGAGATGAATGAAATTGCGATTTCATTTTTAAAAGTTCCTTATATTGAGGTTCGAAGTGAAATGTACTTATTTAAGGAACGAGACTAAATGCTTATCTGTTAGTCTACTTCTGAAATTATTTTTTCTAAGGTTCATAGTTGAAAACACTTGTTCACATATATAAGATGAAGCAAACATAGCACTGATTTTCTGGACATGACATATTAAATTTGGGAAACTAGTTTTTGGTAATGATTTGTAAAACTCCAACTTTGGCATATTTATAAAACAACTGCTTCAGATGATTGTTAGATTGCTACTCAATTAATTCAAGCTGCAAATCCGACCTCACTGTTTCACAAATTACGTTGAAAGGCATGATAAAAATATCCTATTCTGTTTGAATGGCACTGAAATCTTGAAATATGTGAAGTACAATTCACCTATATTAGATTCCGTATGTCTGCTCCTCGAGAAAGACAAACGCTCGTTGGCGTAAAATCTACGGCTATTCTATAAAGAACTTCTAATTTCAAAATTTTACCAATTGAAGCTGTCTGCTAGCTATTTCCATCAATTTATGTTTTGTAGAAGAAAAATAGAGAAAGTAAAAAGGTCATCAATACTTTGTTAAAAAAGAACAAAAATAGCTTTTAACAAAGTAGACAAGAAAATGGGTGTATAATGTAACTTGTTTATAATCGCCACGGATAGGCAAGATAAAATTCTATCCGCGTGCCGGATAAAACCTTCCGGCGGGCCACAGTTGGCCCGCGGGCCGTAGTTTGCCCATCCTTGATTTAAAGGTTTTTACTTGTACTGTGTTTATTACGTTTTTGTTGTTGTAGTTAATTTACGTCGCACTAGAGCTGCACAATGGGCTATTGGCGACGGTCTGGGACACATCCCTGAGAATGATCCGAAGACATGCTATCACAATTTTGATCCTCTGCAGAGGGGATGGCACCCCCGCTTCGGTAACCCGACGACCAGCACGCGAAGTCGAGCACTTTACGGTAGAACAGTTTAACGAGGACCAATACCGCACACCCTCGGTCCCTACGCAGACTAATCCAAGTGGTCACCCATACGCACACTGACCGCAGCCAGTGATGCTTGATTTCGGTGTTCTGCTGGGAACCGTGTCTTAACGATCAGTCCACTGCGAGACTATTACGTTTTTGATTTTGTTTGTTTTCTTAATTAAAAGTTTAAGAGAATTGTTCTTATTTATTTATTTTTTTATTATAACATAATTCTACGTTACATTTTAAGGTAAAGTTATTTAAATCAGCGTCTGATCTTATTAATCGTTTTACAATTATTATTTTTGGGTGCAAATTACATTGGTATACTCTTATGAATTACGGGTAAAGAGATTCGTGAAATGATTCAGAACTTAACTCTCAGCTTCATGCACAAAGTGATAAATGCGAAAATTGTATTTAAAATACATCCGTCCGTTTTTCAAGCTAAAATATTAAATTACGGTTGTGAACTCACCTCATTTCTTTTAACAATACACTTTTAATTTTAAATGTTATTTCAAAAAAAATGATTACTTAGAAAAATGATTACGTTTATGTTTAAAACATTAAATTACAGTTGTGAACTCACCTCATTTCTTTTAACAATATACTTTTAATTTTAAACGTTATTTCAAAAAATGATTACTTAGAAAATTGATTACGTTTATGTTTAAAACATTAAATTACAGTTGTGAACTCACCTCATTTCTTATAACAATATACTTTTAATTTTAAATGTTATTTCAAAAAATGATTACTTAGAAAAATGATTACGTTCACTAATAGATCTCAATAGTATCATAAGGGAAATATTTGGATGTGGAAAGTGGCTGCACAAGTGATCATACTTTTTTATACACATTTTTAGCTGAATAATTTCAACTGTTTCATGCCAAGAAACAGCAATTATAGGGGTTGGTGAGCGTCAACGAGCAGGATGCTTAGCCAAACTAGAGTAGTATTAATTTTGTTACCAATTTCGAGTTTTTGATTTCAATAAGAGTTTAATTTGGAGTTTTTGAGCCCTGTAGTAATTGAAAATGACGTAATAAAAATAGATTAAAAAGGACAGTGATGGAGAAAAAAAAAAACAAAGCTACAAAATGCACATTTTACAAATAAAATTTATAAAAATTTAAATCAATACTTTTCGCATAAGACTTTTTTCCTTCCTTTTTTTCGCAGTTCATGCTTCTTATCTTAGCAGACAGTGACGCAATAGTTCGTAAAAACTCGAGTTTTCATGCGATAATTAAAAGTTATTTAGTTTTCAGAAATATTTATTTTTTTAAAAATAAATGTTTATGTCCATAAAAAGAATCTTAATCTATAAAAATAACGCTTTTTAATTACTTTATAAATGAGTAAAGTAAGAAGATTAGAATAATTATTAAGTTCCACTAAATTCGGATGAAACATAATTTTATATTAATGCGGTTTTAATCATATTGTAGAGTTTATCGAAGAACTTTATTAATTACATATCTATGAGTCTAATTGAAACATTATTCAATAGTTAAATTAATACAGTGTTTAAAATGTAAATTAATACAATACCCAATAGATAATTTTATGCATTACCTCAGAGTTAATACATTTAAATTGCTGATTTAGATAAACAAGTGCCCTTTCTTTTTTTAGGTAATCAAATATCGAACAAAATAACTTTATGAAAATAATTAGTTTATCTTTTTTTTTTAAATACTAAAATTGATATTTAATGCATACGAGAAAAATATTATATATATTTTTTAGTTTCTTTGCAATACTTCTATGCGCAGTATGCTAATATTGTAAAAAATTCATGCAATGTAAATCATATGGCGAGAAAAAAAAACATTAAAATGAATAAATAATGATATTACACTTTTATTATGTCGAGTGTATAGTATCTTGTTTTATCAATAATTTCGATTTTCATAAATTGCTATAAATAGTACATTCGCAAATTATGAGCATTTTTAATTTATACGTTTCAAATTTTTATTTTACTAGAAACAAATAAATAAATAAAACTAAGCTTACTTTGCTAATACTCTTTTATTTATTAAAAATATAAATTTCTTTTAAATACTTCAGTTATCATTCAATCCTTACATTTATTCATAAATCTTACAAATCAATTTTCTAAACATAAACGTCGCATTAAGCAGCAAGATCATAAAAATCTGTACTTACTTGTCCAAAACGACGCTCTTTTCAGATAAATAATCCACAAGAAGGGATCACAACATAAACAAAAGAATACAAAGTTATTTTTTTTTTGCAGAGAAAACGAAAGCAGGACAAACGGCTTTCTCCTCACTGGTTTACATTCAACACTTTCACTGGTCACTTCCTCAGAAGTGACATTTTGTCAGGGTTCTGGCATGGAGAGGATCAATGGGTTAGTAGCGCCATCTGTTATGGAAGGGAAGAACTATTTAATTCTGAACACAAAGGATTGAGAACAATGAAATGTCGCTTTGATGAGCATAGTAGCGTATTTATTATTTTTTTTTATAGAACAGAAAACAATGAGTAGTAGTTGAATGTGGTAGAGATCAGGTAAATTAAAACTGAGTAGTTGAATGGAAGTATTAATGTATAGGTGGTGTAGGTGTAGGAGTCTTGGGATTGTGGAATAATTTAAATTATAAAACAAAATCATGTAATTTATAATTTAGTATAATAAGCGGATATATATATATCCACTATTGGAATCAAAACATGAATTAATTTTTTAGGGATCAGATTTAAAATATTCTAGTAAAGTTATTAGACTATTAAAAAATATTTTAATAGAATAAAATTCTGCTTCATAGTAACCACTGGACCTTGGTCATCAGGCTGATTATTCATGGAATTCAAACTTCTAAATCATTTTTGAGGATCATTTAAAAAAAATAATTTTGCATAGGGCACACAATGGTGCCGTTTATTTGAGCTGAAATGCAAGAAAAAAAGTTGGGATTCTCCACTTTCTTAACCTGCTTGCGGCTTGCCCTACGCAGACAAAAAAACAAACAAAAAGGAGGGGGGAAAAGTTCGTAAAAATATAACCTTGCACTTCCTAACCCTTTCTCAAGCTAGTTATTTTCCTTTATTTATTGTTCACTAGATGGCGCCACAGTAGAAAATATAAATAATACAAAACATTAGTAATAAAATTATCTTTTTTTAATGTAAAATTATAATTAGTAAAAAAAGTCTTTTTTTTTGTTTAAAAAAAGAAGGAAAAAAAAGCGAATGGTATTTTGTATAAATGAGGAAAACCAAAGATGAAAAAAATAATTTATTTTGTAGAATAGTAGAGGCCATTGGCGTAAATTTTAAAATTTATTGGGGGGAGGGGGACTACCTTATAGCGCCATTATATATACACACCCTATGCCAAAAAATGTAGCAATAAATTTGATACTTACAACTATTATTCCGGTTACTATACGCAATAATTGCACACAATTTTGTCAATAAAGCTTAAATACTTTTAGAGATATGTAAATTTTTATAAGAAAATAAATTTTTTTCTTCTTCCTTTTTTTTTGAAAATATTCAATAAAATTAAACAAATTCATTATTGTTCCTGTAAAATTTGAGTGAAATTCGTTAAAAACTGCACGAGATATGATTAATTAGAATAGTTTCTTTTTATACAGCACAAGTGCGGAAAAAATTTCTTAATGAATTTTACTTGACAACTAATAAAAATAGCGTTTAGTTTAGAATATTAAATAAGGAAGAAGACTTAGAAAAAGAAATTACGTAAAAAGATTTGTTGCAGATTTTCATGCTGCATCCCACATCGCCGAAAATTTTTTATTTCCATCTGAAAATGTATAAAAAGTATCTATTTGCAAAATTTTTCCTTTGTTAGAAGCGCAATTAAAATGGAAAAAAATAAAATAAATCTAATATGAATTGTAAAAAGACATACTTTCGTAATAATTATAAATCTTAAACACGTTACTATTTTAATACACAATTTGCTGTAGATAATTGTTTGTAGACCTATTTTACAATTAAATGATTTTTTAAAATTTTTTATTAGTTTTCTGTTGTTTTTTTGTCAGTTCCGTCCTAAGTTTGTTTATTTATCTTGAGGATAGTCTTTCACCAATAAATTCACTTATCTAATACAACTTTAATTTTAAATTGTAAATTTCCACATGCACTTTAAAAATGCAAAGACTCAAAAACATGAGAGAGAAAAATACCAATATAAAATTAAGACTTCAGTATTGCTTATTATTTATTTTTTATAATTGTTCTGTCAATAGCAAAACATTTGAAAAATGTTGCAAAATTTCCTTAAGTTGGGAATTTTTTTTTTCATTATCTTGGATGTGCCCAATTCTGTCAACATGACTCTGACAATGCAGCGCCACATTACAATAATCAGTCTCAAAAATTCAAGATTATTTGGCAGTTTTGCTGTTTAAATTTTTATATTTAGGTCCAATTATTACTTAGATATTTAAATTTTATATTTAGGTATTTAAATTTTTATTTTAGGTTTTTGTTTTATTTTTCTTTAACTTTACTTTGTTTTCCATTTTTGAAATTCTCATTTTTGTTTATTTTTTTTGTCAAAAACTTTATTTTCTACAACATTTTTATTATTTTATTGTTATTTGATTTGACATTTCATCTTTTCTTTCTTTTATATTTTTACTTTCGTTATTACTTTTTTTTATACTTTTGTTTTCTTTATTTGTATTTTTATTGCAATCATTAACCTAGATTTCCGGAAAAATGTTTAAAGACAAGTTGCTTTTAGAATCAGAAAAGGTGATCAATCTTCTCAGATTTTACATTGCAACCTGTTTAACACAATCAATCACTAATTGAAATCCAATGCAAGTTTTCAAACTTAATATGGTATTAGGTAAATCAGTTTTTAAAACTTAAAATTCAATAGATCGAGCTATTTTTAAAAATTTTTTTTGATCTGAAGTGCAAGTTTGGTTGAGTTGCAAAATACCTTTTGTTTGCTTTACAGTTGCTAATTTTTTCTTTCTTTTTGGACATTTCAATAATTTTAGTTTGGATATTTTTCACAGTATTCTTTTTGTCGACAATTTTATTGGTAGTTCCATTAGTCACATTAGGATATCTGACATTTCTAATGTTTTCCTTCCTATTTTGAACGTATTTTGAGTGTATCCAGATTCCATAGTACACTATCTGGCTAATAGTATCCGGACACCCAGTTTTTCTTCCTATTTTGAACGTATTTTGAGTGTATCCAGATACTATAGTACACTATCTGGCCAATAGTATCCGGACACCCAGTTTTCCTTCCTATTTTGAACGTATTTTAAGTGTATCCAGATACTATAGTACACTATCTGGCCAAAAGTATCCGGACACCCAGTTTTCCTTCCTATTTTGAACGTATTTTGAGTGTATCCAGATACTATAGTACACTATCTGACCAAAAGTATCCGGACACCCAGTTTTCCTTCCTATTTTAAACGTATTTTGAGTGTATCCAGATACTATAGTACACTATCTGGCCAAAAGTATCCGGACACCCAGTTTTCCTTCCTATTTTGAGTGTACCCAGATACTATAGTACACTATCTGGCCAAAAGTATCCGGACACCCAGCTTCCTTCCTATTTTGAGTGTATCCAGATTGCATCACTATCTACCAGATACACCAGGTACACTATCTGGCCAACAGTATATCCGGACATCCAGTAGTATGGACTTACAGCGTCCTGAGGCACATATTAATAGGATGTTGGTCTCCCTTTTACAACGATGACAGCCTGCACACGACTGTGAAGACTTTCCACCAGTTTTTGATAGGTGGTCATAAGGAATTGACTTCCATCACAGCTGAAGTGAGTGCTTTCTGTGAGGATGGTCGATTTGGCTGGCTACGTAATCCGATCTCTAATTCGTCCCAAAGGTGTTCTATGAGATTTAGATCGGGGCTCTGAGAAAGTCAATACAATTTTTGAACACCCATTTCGCCAAACCACGTCTATGCAAGCATATGTGAATGGAGAAGTTATCCTGCTGGAAGAGAAATGCGCCGAAATATTGCCATAGAGTTGAGAGTGCAGAATTGTTCAGAATGTCCATATACATCTCAGATTTTATGTTTCCAACCACAGCAACATTTTGCATGACAAAAATAATTTTTTTAACATTTTCTCGTACCTCGTTTCTTTCGCAGAGAACAAATTACACAATCTAATTCATTTGAATGCGCGATATTCTGGTTCAATATCTTAAAGCGATTTTTTTCGAGCCTGCAAAATTAAGAAACGTTGGTTTTAAGACATCTAATTTCGCAATTTAATAAATTTTATTGCACGATATTGTGGTTTAACCTTAAACCAATTTTTCTGAGCTTTCAAAAATTAAGGAATAATAATGAATTTTGGATATCTAATTACGTAATCTTATTAATTTGATTACGCGATACTATCAACCTTAACACTAGAAAGATTGAAGCTTAGTGTACAGGTATAGGACAAAATAATAGGAACAAATGTGAAAGAATGGAGTCGTTCTCGACCGTCCAATAAGCGGCGGGCACGTGTCACAAGAATGTGCCACCTAGTGGTGATGAAAGGCAAGTTATCTGTCTAGCATTTGGCAGTGTGAGATTTGCATGAGAAAAATCTGTTTTTAGCAAAACGAGATTATGTCCGACCTCTCTGACCTTAAAAGAGGCATGATAATTGGCTGCTCGCCTGGCTGGAGCGTCCGTGTCCAGAACAGCGAACCTTGTAGGTGTTTCAAAGACCACTGTATCAAGGACTCTGTCGGCATACACAGAGTTAGGTAAAGTGTCTTCGGCGAGGCACAACAGCGGCAGGAAGTCGAAGTTGTCAGACCGTGATAGACGGGTGTTGAAGAGGATAGTCGCTCGAAAACGCANAAACAGCATTTTCTGCGAACCTGATTTCTAGCAACAAGTACTAAAAGCATCAAACGAAGTGTCTTGTTATAAGTCGCTACTCGCCAGGTTGGAATTGTATTAGTCTAGTTCCTTTGGAAATAATTTATATTGTTGTTTTACCGAAGTTTATGAATTTAGTAAGCATATTTAAAACTCAGTTTATTAATTAAACTAAAAGGTAAATGTTATTCTTAGTAAGTGGAAGTAGTTGTGCTTTTTTCATATTATACCCAATTGTCCAGAATGTCCATATACATCACAGATTTTATGTTTCCAACCACAGCAACATTTTGCATGACAAAAATAATTTTTTTGACATTTTCTCGTACCTCGTTTCTTTCGCAGAGAACAAATTACGCAATCTAATTCATTTGAATGCGCGATATTCTGGTTCAATATCTTAAAGCGATTTTTTTCGAGCCTGCAAAATTAAGAAACGTTGGTTTTAAGACATCTAATTTCGCAATTTAATCAATTTTATTGCATGATATTGCGGTTTAACCTTAAACCAATTTTTCTGAGCTTTCAAAAATTAAGAGGAATAATAATGAATTTTGGATATCTAATTACGAAATCTTATTAATTTGATTACGCGATACTATCAACCTTAACACTAGGAAGATTGAAGCTTCGTGTACAGGTATAGGACAAAATAATAGGAACACCTGTGAAGGAATGGAGTCGTTCTCGACCGTCCAATAAGCGGCGGGCACGTGTCGCAAGAATGTGCCACCTAGTGGTGATGAAAGGAAAGGCATCTGTCTAGCATTTGGCAGTGTGAGATTTGCATGAGAAAAATCTGTTTCTAGCAAAACGAGATTATGTCCGACCTCTCCGACCTTAAAAGAGGCATGATAATTGGAGCTCGCCTGGCTGGAGCGTCCGTGTCCAGAACAGCTTGTACGTATTTCAAGCACCACTGTATCAAGGACTCTGTCGGCATACACAAAGTTGGGTAAGGTGTCTTCGGCGAGGCACAACAGCGGCAGGAAGTCGAAGTTGTCAGACCGTGATAGACGGGTGTTGAAGAGGATAGTCGCTCGAAACCGCAAGACTACACTGCCGGTGATAACACACTTCAGAACCCTGTATCCATGAAAACTATTCAACGGGAGCTGCATGCCGCTAACATTCATGGCAGAATAGCTATTCCAAAACCGATAGTTTCAGCGTGGAATGCTTTGAAGAGACTACAGTGGTGCCAAGACCACCTAAAATTGACACAACTGCAATGGGAACAAGTCATCTGGTCTGATGAATCCTCTTTAGCACTATTCCAGGCCACCGGACGTGTGTTCGCCGGCAGAAGCATTTCATGTTGACTGCCTGGTTCCAACCGTGAAGCATGGAGGTGGTTCTGTTATGGTGTGGGGCGCTGTATCTGCCCGTGGATTGGGGCCTCTCGTTGTCTTGAGAGGGGTGGTCAAAGGGGACCATTGCCGAAGCATTCCTGCTGATCATCTACACCCTATGCTTCATACTCTCTTTCCGGGAGAACGTCCTGTGTTCCAAGATGACAACGCCCCTGTTCACATGTCTCACTGTGTTCAAACATGGGTAAATGAGCATAATGATGAAGTGGACCATCTAACGTGGTGTCCTCAGTCCCCTGATCTCAATATCATTGAGCCTTTGTGGGGTTTTTTGGAGAAAAAAGTCCGTGCTCGGTTTCCTCCACGCACACTCTCTGAACTCGAGACAGCCCTGAGAGCTGTCATTCAGGCCAAAGGTGGCCCAACTCCTTATTAATAAAATATTTTCATATTTTCACTGGTGTTCCTATTATTTTGTCCTATTATAACTATATTGCCCGAAAGCAGTCAAAATAACTGGGTTGTGAAGGAATAACTAATGTGTAAAGATATTTGTTTGAAATTGATTTTTAATATTTTTTATATTATGTGCAGTTTTATATAACTAGTTATTAGTAAATATTAACAATAAAAAAAATCATATGTTGTACAAAGAGTTACAAAATTCTAAGAAATTGTGTCATCATATACATCATTGTTTTTCTAATTGAAATTAAAGAGCGGTCAAAATGACTTCCTTGAGCAATCTAGTGTTAGACAGATTTTCCAATGGTGTAAAAGTTGCTGATTTTCATAGATTTAATTACGCGATCTAATTAATTTTATTTGGTGATACTGTGGCTCAACCTTAAGCCGATGTTTCTAAACGTGAAAAATTTAAGAAATATCGTTAATTTCAAATAATCTAATAACTCGCTGTAACTAATATTTCGGGAGATTATACTTAACATATTTCAACCTTTCGCGGATTTTCGCTTGAGTGTTAAAATTATGGATTTTCCGAGTTCTCAGGATGGTATACATGTTCTAACTACCAATTAAAACTGTCTGAAGTGTTAAACTTTAAATGAACAGAAAAGATAGCATCTCAGCAAGAATTCCTATTGTGAACTTGTTATCTTTAAGTTGATATTATCTATATCTTCTGAAATACAACTTTGAACTCGCTTTATCCGAGGGCGTGAGAGTTGGCTTTTTAAAACAGGTGTCGGAATCACGCTTGGCTCTCTATAATCACGATCGCAGTTGCATAAAGGCTGTAATATTTACATTTAAATTCTACTCTTTACTCTACAACAGATTAAAATGTCGAGCATCGCTATGGTAACTCAACTTGTTTGACTTTCTTTTAGCGAATCTTCCTTCAGGTTGATCTACGACTACTCAGAATGAGAAAATTTATTCACCTCATTTTTTGGACTAAAATTGACTATTTGTTTTAGCATGACCGTCGTTGAACAGCCGACCAAATTTTGGGTTTATGGCTACTAATGTTCTACTTCGTAGACTTGTAATTTTGAACACGAGCCAGAATACAAGGAAACTTCTGGATCAAGTATCGGGAGAAATTTGCGTTCGTAGAGTAGTTTTTGATGGAACGAACCCACACTTGCGTTACATGGAGAAGAAAACCACAAAACCTTTCACGGTTAGCCTGACGGTAAGAGACTCTGTCTCTTGATCCATCTACCACTGAGGATATTTTACGACAGCATTGTGGTCGGTGCGAGCCGGTTACGGGCATCAGTCACCATTTACTACACGGGAAGTCTTTGGCCGGCGGGGATCAAACGCACGAACTCTTGGACATGGGCCCAGTGCCCTATTTTTCTTGGCTGTTTGTCACGCTGTACTCTATTTCTAAGCGTTAAACATACTAAGTTTAACTCCTCGATACTGTCTTTTCTAAATTTTGCCGCAGTTCCACGCATCTAAAAAGAGTTTTTTTTTACTAGACGTGCCAGCTTTTGTACCAATAACTGACCAAATTAAAATAACCAAAGTAAAAGTGCTTGGTCTGATAAATGAATCCTCTCCAATAATCTCTTATACAGTACGGGTCAAAAAAAATAAATAATTAGACTGTCAGAAAATGCATTAAGTAAATAAAAGTACCTCTTAAGATCTTTATGCAACAGATAAACCAGTAGTTTCTCCTTTTGCATCAATGACTGCTTCAAGTTCTCCAGTTAAATTTTTATTCTTTTTTTTTAATAGAGCTGAGACGATCTTAAAATATAATCGTTTAGTTCCTTTTTAACGTCTTTTATATTAAGAATAAATTGGTGACGAGAAATACCGAAAATGTAAAAGTCTTATTTTCTTGTTGCTCCCTGCTGTATATCGTGAATGACTGAAATCTAGAGAATGTCGACTTTCATCAGTGAATGTCAACAATCACATAACCGCTTTGGTGAAAGTCTGAAATATCAATCATATCTGATTTGATATTAATTTATTCATTGATATTATTATATTTATTGTACTTAACCAGACCTAATATAAATTTCGAACCGTTACCAAAGTGATTATGTGATTGTCAACATTCACCGGTGTAAGTGAACAACCACTAATTTCGGTTATTCACAATAACATATCTATTGTAAAAATCTTTATTATCGATAAAAAGATTTTTCCTTTTTGGAGGCAATTGCGAAGATCAGGAGAGCACTTTGGGAAGAAAATTTTGAAAATAACTGCTTATTCTTTTTGATTCTTATGACTATTAAATTAGCATTTAAATCAATACATTCATTTTTTTCAGCGAAAGTAGCAGAAGCCTTTTGCAAGAAGCATTGCTGTTAATTAACTTTTTGTAGATTTTTCAGTTTTTTTGTTTAATCCTTGATAGTAAACATTCCGATTTGTTCCACTTTATAATATCTTTCGTTAGCAATTTATAAAAATGTGAAGTTCCCCCTTTTTTCAAACAACCATAATGTATATTTTAAGCTAATACTTATTGGGAAATGTTTAAATTCAACGTAATTATATTTATTATTTTTTTGATAAGTTTTATAAATTAAAAATATTACGTTTAAAATAGCTTTTAATAAAATATAGCAAAATTATTAAGAGAAGTATTTTTTAAAAAAAAAGAAAACGTCGAAAATCAATGCAATTATGAGGCTGTTGAAATACTAAATTTTTTTAGATTACAGCAATTCTATTCAAAACTTTTTTTTCTCCAGAAAAGCAGCAATAAACAATTTAAATTGGAAGCGTAGTATGTTTAAACTCTGGAGAAATAAAATATAATATATCTGTAATTATTATATTTTTAAAAATTATAGACATATTTTTTTTTGNGAAATATTTGTTGTATCAGAATTGATATTAAATTATTCGTTGATATAATTATATTTCCTCGATATTTTCATATCTTCTGGGGATAGATTAGAAGAAACATCAGTTTATGGAATAAAGGCATACCGGGCAGTGGCACTTAACTTTAAAAAAACATCAGTGTAGGGTATACCAGAAAGTGGCACTGAACCATAAAAAAAAGCATTGATGTAGGGCATACCGGGCAGTGGCACTTAACTAGACCTAGTATATATTTCAGACCGTTACCAAAGTAAGTATGTGATTGTCAACATTCACCGGGGGAAGTCAACAACCACCCATTTCTGTGATTCACAGTAACCTATCTATTGTAAAAATCTTTATTTGTATATAAAAAGTTTTTTTTCCTTTTTGGAAGCATTTTTGAAGAGCAGGGAAGCAGTTTGGGAAGGAAATTTTGAAAATAACTGCTTTTTTTTATTCTCATGAGTTTTAAATTGGCATTTAAATCAATGTTTTTTCATCGAAAGTAGCAAAAGCCTTTCGTAAGAAGGATTACTGTTAATTTGTTGATTTTGCAGATTTTTCTATTCTTTGCTTAATCTTTGATAGTAAACATTCTGATTTGTGCCACTTTATGATATCTTTCTTTAGCAATTCATAAAAATATGAAATTCCCTTTTTCTAAACAACTATATTGTATATTTTTAGCTAATATTTATTGAGAAATGTTTAAATTCAACGTAATTATATTGATTATTTTTTGATAAGTTTTATAAATTAAAAATATTACGTTCAAAATAACTTTGAATAAAATATTGCAAAATTATTAAAGGAAGTATTTAAAAAAAAAGAATACGTCGAAAATCAATGCAATTATGAAGCTGCTGAAATACTAAATTTTTTTAGATTACAGCAATTCTATTCAAAACTTTTTTTTCTCCAGAAAAGCAGCAATAAACAATTTAAATTGGAAGCGTAGTATGTTTAAACTCTGGAGAAATAAAATATAATATATCTGTAATTATTATATTTTTAAAAATTATAGACATATTTTTTTTTGTTTAACCGCCATTTTGGAAAATTATTTTCGGAAAAATATAAATTGGCAGTCACGAATTCCTATAACTGCAGCTAAAACGACAAATTACTTCCAATCAAATGTATGTCACTTTTTTTTGAAGACAGTTAAAAAAAACACGAAAGTTAAACATTCCTTTCAAACAAAGTTTGTGCACAAATTGCAGGTGTCAGTAGTCTTAATATTTCGATTTCTCGAACAAAACTTGCTTTTTTTTTCGAACTGGTGTTTAATTTCTATTTTGATTGTTCCAAGCAACATCTCCTTCTTTTTAAATTTGTATTTCGTGATTCAAACTCGGATTATCCGAATGTTTGCTGACTGTTTTCCTATTCATGTAAAGCAAATGCTGGTTAGTTCCATAGAAAAGTCCTTCACGAAGGCAAATTTCTCCCAATACTTGATCCAGAAGTTCTCCCAATTTCAAAATCACAAGGCTAAGGAGTTGAACATTAGTAGTCGTAAACCCAAAAAGTGGGTCGGCTGTTCAACGACGGTTATAAAATAAAATATAAAATGTTTGCTGACGTGGCTCAGGGGATAGTGCGCTTGCCTTCCAATGAGGTTAACCAAGTTTGAATCCCAGCGGTGGCTGGTCGATACGAATTCCGCACCCGGCTCGCACCGACCACAGTGCTGACGTAAAATATCCTCAGTGGTAGACGGATCATGGATTAGAGTCGCTTGGCCGTTAGGCTAACCGTGGGAGGTTTTTGTGGTTTCCCTCTCTATGTAACGCAAATCCGGTTTATTTCTATCAAAAAAACTTCCAAGAAGACTAATTTCTGCCCTTACTTGATCCAGGAGTTCCCTTGTCTTCCGGTTTGGGTTCAAAATGACAAGGCTACGGTGAACATTAGTAGTCATAAGCCCAAAAAATTGGGCAGGCTGTTCAACGACGGTTATAAAACAAAATAAAATGTTTGCTGCTGTTGATCACTAAAAAGTGAAAAAGGAAAGTCTTAGATCTTTGGATGAAAAATCCTCTTAGTCTTAGATCTAAGAAAGAGGATTTTTCAAGATAGCAAAGTAAATCTTGCACTTATTATGATAAAATTTTTATGGATTACAAGTATAAACCTCCTTAATTGAGAACGAAAAATAAGGCTACCAACGAAAAATAATACACTCTCTTCAGACACGTGAAATAAAATGCCAAGTAATATGCGATTAGTTTTTCAAAACAGTGCGAGAAGCTTAAACAAAATTTTTGCGGTGGTCAACGAAAACAAAAAAGAGTAAAATTGATTTTGAGTGCGGCAAAAGTGGCATTTTGTATTTGAACACGAAATGCCAACATTTTGATATAGTCATCAACACGAAAAAACGACATTTCGTTAATAAAAGAAGTTTTCTTCTATTATCTGATAAAATTGACGCTGTTACACGTGAAAGAGGATCTGAATTTTGTCTTCCAAGATCTAGTAAAATTAACACAGGTATTCACGCTAATATTTCGAACATAAATTGTAACAATTGAAACTTTTATTCCGAAATCTAGTAAAATTAACATTGGAATATGGAAAAGTGGATGCCTTTTCGAATATTCATTGTAACACCTAAAATTTGCCGAGATTAACGCTGGTTCGCGAAAAAAAAATTCATTGTAACGTAACACATGCAGCTTATTGTCCAAAAAAATAAAAATTCGCGAAAGAGGATGGGCATTTATTGTAATATTAACATTTCTAGTAAAACCTTAAGTCTGTGTACTAAAAATTTCAACTGATCTCCGTGATATTTAACTATTATTTAAACTTTCAAAACTTTCGGATTATTAAACTTTGCAAAACGTAACATTAAACAAATCCTTTATTTCAAAAAGCTGCTGAAATCTATAAAATATGTTGACGTTTTGGCAATTTGACTAAAACATTTTATTATCAAATGATTCAAAAAAACTACATTTCACATTTTTAAAAAGCAACAAATATTTAAAAAAGGAAACTGTACAATAAGAAACCATACTTGAAAAATTGTGACTTGTTCTTTGTAAACAAATGAATTTTTTGTTTATTTCTGTCAAATATATATATATAACGAAATCAACTCACTAAACATATCACAAAATCTTCCTTCATATTTAAAATATAATATTTAAAAATTGTAACAATATAGCTTTTTCCTGTACTATTTTCGTGTCGCTAAGGGTACTAGATTTTATTTATATGCTATTTATGTATATGTAAGTAGTAAGCTAGATTTTAATTTATTCGTTATTTGAGTATATTTAAAGAGTTTGTATCATCGGTTGCTATAGTGATATAATAGAACAAATTTTTTGTGTTAAAATAAAATGTTCTGACTTCATTTTTACAAAAAACAAGAAACATAACATTTTATTTTAACACAAAAAATTTGTTCTAAAATATCACCATAGCAACAGACGATACAAACTCTAACTTACATATACTTAAATAGCAAATAAATAAAATCTAGTACCTTTAACATCAGTAAATAGCTAAGATTGAAAGTAGTTGGCCATATTTATTATCAATACAACAGTTTGTTTTATCGCAAAAAATGATGGCACACTTCAGAACACGTCAATAGTCAAAAAATAAATATTTTAGCCGTATCTTCAATATCTATAAAGTTTCTATACATGATAGATTGAGATAGATAGATTGCCAACCTTGATACATTGCTCTTTTCTCTTATAACCTCATGCTATTTAGTATTTTGGCTTAATTTACTACTTTTTATAATCTTATCCTATTGATTCATTGCTATTTCTGTTGACATTGTTACTTTTTTTTTACAATCGTATCCTATTGCTTCATTGTTGTTCCTGTTGGCATTATTGCTATTTTTTATAACCGTATCCTATTGATTCATTGCTGCTTTTGTTGGCATCGTTACTATTTTGTACAATCGTATCCAATTTATTCATTGGTACCTCTGTTGGCATTATTGTCATTTTTTATAATCGTATCTTATTCATTCATTGCTGCTTCTGTTGGCATTATTGCTGTTTGTTTTAATTCTATCTCATTGATCATTAATGCTTCTGTTGGCTAGGTATATTATTTACAATTTTTATTTTTATTTGAAATTTGCAGCAATTTTTCAAGACACATCATAAAATATAAAATTTGTTGCATTTTCCAGGGCTGATTGTGCTCCGGAAAAAATCTGGATTTCCGGAATTTTCGCTAGCAGTGATGCGGAAGTTTCCGGAGATCGAAGGTCCAGACGTTTAAAAAAATCAATGATCACAGAAGTTTCCGGAAATCAAATTTTCAAAGGTGGAACTTAAAAAAACAGTTTGTTTTATTTGTTTGTGAGGGAGAGCCAGAGAGATACTTTATAAGCTTATATTCATGATTAATATTAATTTTTTATCAGTAAATAGTTGTTATAATCATAAACTCAAGAAAGAAAGACATATTTGCAAATTTTAATTACTTCTTCAGGTCATTATAGGTATGTGTAAAATTTTAATATATTTTAAGTAAACTAAGAAATATTGAGAAAAAGGAAAAAAAAACCTGTTTAAATTTTTTTCTAATTTTTCAACTTTTTTTTTTTAACTCAAGAAATTTTCCGGAATTTTGACTTGGGCTCACAATCACCCCTGATTTTCTTTCAAGATATATTATAAAATGTAACCAAGCTCATCCATTATATTTGCATGGAAACAACTTTAGAATTGAATTTGAGACTAAATACACTTTTTTTCAAGGAACATTATGAAACAAAACTGAGTCCATATCTTTCATATTTGTTTGTGACCATATCTGGAATTAAATTTAGAACTGACTACAACTGTTTTCAAGGTATAATATTGGGATGTATCTATATCACCATCTTCAGAATTAAATTTAATTCTTAATTGGAATTTTAAGAATTGACTACAATGTACATTATGGAATGTAACCAAGCTCGTCTTTTATATTTGTATGGGACCATCTCTGGAATGTACCAGAACCCATGCCATGTTCAACTTGTACTCTAGTAATACCACTAGTACTCGCTAATCGTCCTGGATCTGAGCCCGATTTTCGAATACTGTGATCAGAATGGTACGCTGCTTCGACACCAGAATCAGAAGACGAAGAATTTCGACCAGTTTTTCTATTTCTTCTCCGATGTTTCCTTCGAACATTATGACTGCGTCTGGCTACTGGTCTTTCGACAGCAGCAGTTCTCAGATCATGGAAGCTCCAAGACTGTTGGCGTTTGGCTGTTTTTCTCTGAATGGGTTGGCGAGTTGGCGAAGAAGAGCCTCCTTGTTGACCAGATGGACTAAGGCATACTTCTGAAGTATCATAAGCTGAATCTTCTGAACCATCAGCTGAAGAACGTTTTGCACCCATTAGTTTCAGTTTCATACTAGAAATGAACCTAAAAAAAAGAAAGCAGGATATTATAAATAACCTACAGAGGGTTCAAAAAAGTATGAAAATGGTTACATGTATCGAAAATTACCCATTTTATTTTATAACCGTCGTTGAACAGCCAACCCAATTTTTGGGTTTACGACTAATAATGTTCAACTACGTAGCCTCGAAATTTTGAACCCAATCCAGAAGACAAGGGAACTCTTGGTTCACGTAGTAGGAAAAATTTGCCTAATTGGAGGACTTCTTGAAGTAACTAATCCGCATTTGCGTTGCATGAAGAGGAAGACCGCGAGAACCTCACACGGTTAGCCTGTCGGCAAAGGGACTCTAACACATCATCCGTCTACCACTGAGGATATTTCACGTCAGTGATAATGAAAAAATTTAAGTTTAAAAAATTTATTGAAATATTTTCATAGTAAGGATCTCATAAATAAATACATGTACCCCTGCATTCAAAGCTGTCAACTGGAACACTTTTCGTAAAATATTTCACAGGAGTATCAGAAAATTAAAAACTTAAACTTTCGGAATTTTTGGTTATTTTGCTATCATTTCCTAAGTCTCAACCATGAGTGAGAGCTGGAACAAAGTGGCATTCCAAATAAACTTTTGAATCATTTACATACAGTGCTATGGAATGTAACTTTAAATCAAATTTACAGAACCAAAAAAAAAACTACCCCTAGAAAAAATTTATATACACTTAGAAGGTGGTTCTCTGTTTGATGGACAAGGAATGTTTTCCTTTTAATTATGAATGATTTGAAATAAAAGTCATAGTGGTAGTTATGATTTAATAATTATAAAGATAATAAATGAAGAAAAAAGATTTAAATTTTTATTTCCTCAAAGTATAATTAGTATTTTCCAAAAGCTTAAACACACATTGTTGACTTGATTTGATATGTGTTAGCAATATGATATACTTTTAGGTATGCTTAATTTATTTAAATGTAGTGATGGTCAAAATAATTTTATATTAGACTTATGAATGCAAAAATGAATAAAAAGTACTCAATTTACTAGAAAAGCTGCGTGAAAGTTTTCAGTTTTGAATAAGTGTTTGACTTAGATTTAGCAGATGAAAGAAATTTAAAGCGACCACAACCGATAAAAACTTAAAAAATTATAGAGAAAAAAGTAGATTTCATTAATCAACCAAGATGTAGTCATAAAATAAAAGAAATGTATCAAGCTGTTAACCCACAATTTTGCGTCAAAATTACTTATATTTCTTCGTTAAATTTTATTAAGCATTCGTAAAATTTACGTAAAACTGAAAAGTCGAATTATAGCAAAAAATGGTTATCCAAAAAACGTAAAATTAGACGTAAATAAATTCGCTTTTTTTGCGAATATTTTACCAACCACTTTTTACTAGGTAAGAATGAGTACGTTATTTTTACATTTATTTACGTCAAAATTTATTATCATTAAAAAAGTTGAAATGTCGAATTATTAGCAAAAAATAGTTATAAAAAAATGGAACATTTTTTGTAAAATTTTGGGTAAGTAAATTCGTTTCTGTTACGACTATTTTACCTACCACTTTTTACTAAGTGAGAATGAATACGTTAGTTTTACATACTATTTACGTCAATCATACTTAAAAATCACATTGAAACGTCAAATTATACAAAAAAGTAGTGATCCAAAAAACATTTTTACTAGTTCTAAATAGCAAGCATTCTTTCGTTAATCATTCGTAAAATATACGAAAGCAATCTTACCAAAGGGTTACTGGTAAAATCCATTCCATTCATATTACGTAAAATGTACCGAAGTTTTTTTTTTTACCAAATATCGCAATGGCAATATCATTCCGTCAATATTACGTAAAATTTATATATAAAGCGGATTGATTTTACCAATTTTCCAAAAATTTACGCTTAATTTAGGTATCATGCTACATGGGAGGGATAATTTAAGTATCATGCTACATATTTTAACCGGAGCTCTGAACAGGATGCCAATGTAAACTGAGCAGGATGTCAAGTATTTTCTGACCACTCAAAGCAGAATTCATCACCAAAGATCAGTCAAAACTTTGGTGATCTAGACTGATCAAACAGCAACTGACCGATTAGTGAACCTATGTGTGACCGATGACAATATAAAATCAATTATTTCTTAAAAATTGCACGCAATAATGATCTTCATTTAAACTCCAATTAAATTTTGAGCATCTTTGTGGCATAGACAAATCAGTAGTCAAGATGACTAAAAATAATAAATTTAAATAAAAATAATAAATCTTTTATCACTACCGAAAATTCACCCCACGTCTTTCGAAAGTGATATGCACCCTGTTCAAAATAAAATTATCTTCTATTAGTCAGTCTGAAAAATGTAGTCTTTACATTTTTATTTTATCTTGTAATTTAATCCTAATGTGATTCACAAACGTCTATAAATGATTCCACTTTTGATGATGAAGAAGAGGTTTAGTGAAATTGTGACACTTTGAGACAAGAGGAAGAATGAAGGGAGTAACAAAAGTATGACATGACACATTTTGAATAAATCAAAATTATTTAAAATCTACTCTTTAAATATCTATATATTATTTGTTTAATATTTTTTTAATCAAAATATGAACACATCCAATTATTGTTATTGTTAAGGTCAAAGATGTCATTCAAAAAAGTATCGTTTGTCTACGGTAAGAACACCCCCCACCACAAAGTCTGAGGCCTTCTGCTGCTATGGAAACAAGACTAGCGCATTTCAGGGAGGGTAGCTTCTCTTCACTCTAGGGCTAATACAATAGACCGAAGAAAAAGATCCCCTTTCTCTCAACGACCCAAACCGAAACCTACTTGAAATAGTTATGCCTCGTTACCATACCACCGTTACGGGTCCAGAAGAATGGCTAGGGTGTTCTTACTTTAGACAAACTATAGGTAATGTGTAAAAATAAAATGTGAAATTATAACACGTGTTTTGTTTCTGATCTGCTAGCATATATTTATACGATATAGTGTAACACTAAGTTGGAGTTTAGGGTCAAAAATATAGAATCACTGAAGTATATGGATTACTTACTTTCCGGTTTTGTGTTTGGCTTTAGTAAGTGATTGAATACTAAGTCTTTTCAGGCTCAAGAAGAATCCACCATTTTGCCGCCTTGGTAGTCTGTCATCTGACGACCACCTGATGACTTTCTGAGGATGGTGACTCTTCTGGGATGCCCTGTGTGAAGGAGGCATTGTGGTCATTCCTCTGTAAGACGAAGATGATGACGCTGACGTTTGGCTAAGCGATGACCAGTTGCGGACATGTCCGTNTAGGGGAGTTTTTACTTTAGACAAACTATAGGTAATGTGTAAAAATAAAATGTGAGATTATAACATGTGTTTTTTTTCTGAATTGCTAGCGATATATGATATAGTGTCTATAGTGTGACACTGATATAGTGTGATATAGTTTATATGATATAGTGCGACACTAAGGGGGAGTTTAGAGTCAGCAATATTGAATCATTGAAGCAGATGGATTTCTTACTTTCCGGTTTTGTGTTTGGCTTTAGTAAGTGATTGAATACTAAGTCTTTTCAGGCTCAAGAAGAATCCACCATTTTGCCGCCTTGGTAGTCTGTCATCTGACGACCACCTGATGACTTTCTGAGGATGGTGACTCTTCTGGGATGCCCTGTGTGATGGAGGCATTGTGGTCATTCCTCTGTAAGACGAAGATGAGGAGGCTGACGTTTGGCTAAGCGATGACCAGTTGCGGACATGTCCGTTCTTGTTGAAAGATCTGACACCGTGTGGAACGATTCGAGATGATGAGGACGAATTACGGCTGTCTGGGCGTAAATTGACGTAGGGTACGTTAATCACTACTCTTCCTGTACCATTTCCCTTGATAGTCTCTGCATAGTTATACATAGTTAATATTAAAAGAAGGAAAAAATAGCAAAATTAAAATGTCATAATACATATTCCTGATGTTAATAATATTTCTCTATATTAATAATTTCTGAAATCCAACAGATGGCGCTCTGCGCAGTAACGTAAAAGGATTAATTGTATCCAGTTTCCTCTATGGCACTGTACCATGAACATCATTCCTTGTTTTTGCCATAGAGGAAACTGGATACTATTAATCCTTTTACGTTACTGCGCAGAGCGCCATCTGTTGGATTTCAGAAATTATTATTATTAACGTTGAGAAATATTATTAACACCCTATATCAATATAACACGAAATCTTCATAATAACATGTATAATCACCGAGACATGCATAATAAACATAACACTTAATAATCATCATAAGAATACCAATTGAATACATTGTGGCGAAATATTTCTCTTATGGAGATTTTATCTCTTAAGTGATTACAGGAATGCCAAAAGCGGGCTAAAAATGTAAAATGTGGTGATTAGTAAAAAGCAAAAACCTAATAAACGAGATTTCAATTAGCAACTATTCCAAGAATATTTATTTTCTAGTTTACTATTGACATTGAACACAAAGAAAGTTTTCGATTTAAATATGAATAATTTGCAATGAATGTCACGGTGGTAGTTACGATTGAATTAAGAAATATATATATACAGGTTAAGGGAGTTTCTGCTACTTCTTACATTTTTAGTCGCCAATGGCATTCTTGAAATTAGCAAGGTTTGTGAAGAAAAAAAAAACTATTGTTTAGAAGTTTTAGATTTCAGAGGCAAAACTTTTGACACAACTTGAAGTTTTCAGAAATGATGTCATTTTTACCCGTGCAAAATTCGGATCGACAAAAATGAAAAACTTCTTTCCTTTTCCAATGCCACTTTAATTCGAAAAACATTCTAATAAAAATATTGCAATCCCGGAGAATGGTTTCTTAATCTTCAATATTAAATGTAGTTAATAACTTCCTCTTCTCATTTTGGTCGATTAAATTATGCATGAATAAAAAATAACATAATTTTTTAAAACTTTGAGCACGATCTTTCAATTTGTGCCTGCAGTTTTGCCATGTAAAAACTTTCTAAGCATTTGCTGCAAAAAGAAAAGTGTCCTATCCAACTATTTTAGCATTTGTTTAAAAGGAATTAACATAGAAGCGTTTTCATAATTTTGCCCGTGCATCAGACTTCGATATTTGAAATAAGTTTTTAAATCTTTGTAGTTATCGAGAAAGTTTAATAATCCTTTTTTCAAAAGAGAGAAATGTAAACAGTGAAACCTCCAGGGAAGACCACTTCTATTTACGACCACTTTTGGGGAGGGAGGGAGGGAATTTTTTCTATAGACTTTGTATTGCAGAAAACCTTTAGGGGAGATCATCAAAACCTCTCCCAGCGACCGGGCAAACATTTGCACCAAATGCTGATAAGGTCAAATAAGGGAACACAAAAAAATATCAAAACAAAAAAATTAACAAAACAAATAAGTAGATTCAAATGTATTCAAAATATTTGAGGCTCTTATTCAGAGAGCTCTTTTTGATGATACAACCTCATGTTGCAGTCAGAGTACACTCAAGATGATGCTATCAACGATTTACTTTTAGAGTTGAAAGTAAAAATGTAACTGAAAACGAAGCAGCTATGTTTGGATTTAAGAGAAAATTTTAGTTTTAACTAACCTGGCAACACTGCTTTTTAGTTAACTATATTTTAAAATCAGGCCTTTATACTCATTCTTAAATACACACTGTTTATACACACTTAAATTAATGTCTCTTAGTAATTGGTTAGTCACCCATGCAGAAAGGGAGTACTACTTTATTTTTTAATCGTCATTGTTTTTTTTTAAAAAAGAAATAGCATTTTTAAAGAAAAAAATAATTAAAAAAAAGCAAGATTAAAATATAATAATAAAAATTAAATAATAAAAATTAATAATAAAAATTAAAAAACAAAATAATGAAATGATAGCCCACATAATTATATCCACAAACTAAAGTGCTTTCGGATATTGTATTAATATATCCTAAGCAAAACATATCAATATGAGGGACACCAGAAAAATGAAAAGAAATCGATACGAAAATGAAATATATCAAGCAGAAAACACAAATATACAAGAAAATACAAAATAAGATAACAATTTAATAAAAATACAAAACAAAACACAAAAAGTAACATACAAAGCAAGGAGCAAAATCAGACGTCCGTGACACCCGGCAAAAATGATTTAAAAATATTTTCTTAGCTAATTCGATAGATTACAAAACATAAAACCAAAGCGTAAATAGGAGGGTAGTTATATATATTTTTTAAGGTTCCGACAGAACCGCGTTTGATTTGTTTGTTTCTTTGGATTTTCCCGAAACTGGATTTGCGTAAGGTAAATATATATTATACAAAATAGTTCAAAATTTATAATTAATAAAAAGTTGAATTTTAATTAGTTATAACATTTTAATTTTGATAATTTTTCGAGAAATTATTAACATTGATTAAAAAAGTCGTTTATTAAACATTAGAAGATTTTGGGTTATTACATAGTAAAAATATCAGTTTAAATATCAAACAAAAATTTAAACAAATTTTACACAATAAAATCAGTATCATAAATGCAAATAAAAAAAGTGGATTTATTCGCAAGAATAATTCTAAACCGGATGGAAAAAAACAGCATTGTATACAGTTAAGAAAAAGAAAAATGGGACATCAAAATATGATTTAATTTTAAATAGAATTTTTTTAACTTAATTTTAGGTGAATATTTATTTACTAATGTTTGAATAATAATAATGTGATTTATAATAATATTTAATATTAAAAAAAAGAAAAGGAAATATTATTCATAAATTAACTATTTCGATGAAAAATATTTCCCATTTTTCTTCAAATTATAACTTTTCAAAAATATTAAATCATTTGCAAGCATTAATTCTGATATTCAAACAAAGAACAGGTGTGTTGAACCACGAAAGTCTGTGGTTCGAAATTTACGAGATAACAAGACTGCCGTTCATATTGTGATCGAGGTTTAAAAAGTTAAGAAAAGGAAATATGAATCTAAACCAGTGATCGGAAAAACTACATTTTCTTTGTAGTTAACTATAACTTCAACTACTTTATTACAAATGTAGTTAACTGCAACTGCTTTTTTTTTAAAAGTAAAGACTACTAACCACTTTCGAAATGTAGTCACTACTTTTAGAAGACAAACTTAACTGGAGAACTTAATTTTCACCAATATTCAAAATGAGTTTGAATAACGAAATTGGCTTAGTTAAATATGAGGAGTTATTAAGAAGTTTTAATTCATGTTTGCATGAAATAGTTTTTTATTCTATAGCACTTTTTACGAATTTGTTCTTTTAACCTTCAAATTCTATGGTTTTTCTCGTGACTGAATATTTAATTTAAGAAATGCTAGGAAATTATCAAATATTTGTGATTTAAATGATCAATGCTTTTTTTTAACTCCTTCAAGAAAAAAGTGCAGTGCGAAAAACAAAAAACGGATCACCCTGAATAACTTTTGATCTTATGATCAGATCTTCACGTTCTATTTCTAAATCGTAATGATTTGAGGGGGGTGACCTCAAATAGGCTAATTAATTAATGCAGGCGATAAATTAAGTTACGAAATCAGACAAAAAACGTACTTTATAGTTCCCGTGAAATCGAATTCGGAATCAAAAAAAGTCAAATATTTAAAATTCGATTTTCCAGGAACAATTCGCTCGACTTCGCTCCGACTTTTCCGAGCATCAAACGTAGATCTCATTAACACGTAGATTTAGACGTAGATCCCGACCACAGAGGCATTCTCATTGCATACGTAGACAGGCCCACGAAGGCCAATCAATTCACGAATTGCACCAATCAGATTCGAAAAGTTTTTTGAGTTTTATTTAACTAACGTTAAAAATAGTTGCCAAGAATCGCTACAAACAACTGTTTTTTTTTTCTTTGTATCGCTCCACTCACTTTAGTACTTCTTTTAAAAAGTAGCCACTACGCTACAAACTACGGAAAAAAGTAGCTACTTCAGTAGTTTCGCTCCTTGTAACGCGCTACTTCAGATCACTAGTTCATATCGTGATCGAGGTTCAAAAAGTTGAAAAAAAAAAAAAATTATAAATTCGAACCAAGTTCGAATCGCGTAGAGCCGTAAAACCATACAGAATACAGAACAGAACCATAAAACCATACAAAACAGTACAGAATACAGCAGCAAAAACCATACCTGCTTTGGAACTTTCTTCAATACTTTTCCTCGACTTTGCCCTCCGCTGTTCTACCATTCTTTTATTGGACTCGCATCCAATCAGAACAGCAGGTCTAACACTGTTCCGACTCTCTACATGCGATGGTTTAAGAATAACGCATTTGTTCGTCTCATCAGATCCAGATGTCGGTTTGACGTAGGTCTCATAACCGAAATACGTGTACTTGATGAGTGGTGAGTCCTCCACAGGTAAGACGGGTCTCCAACCCACGGACGAAGAGGTCGTCTCCTCGCTGCTCAGGTCAATGGTTTCTGCCAACTCTTCTGTTGGTTCGGCTGTCATAGTGGATATGCTTTTATAACGAGTTTCGGGTGATGGAGAATTGTTTAGAAGGTTTCCTGTGGAAGAATTGTTTTGATTAATCAGGGGATTAATGTAGGTGTTAAAACAAAAGTTATTTTCCGTTATTCAGAGGTACTCGCGTAATTGTTACGGTGAATGACCGAAATCGAGAGAATGTCGACTTTTACCGGTGAATGTCAGCAATCACCTAGTCGCTCTGGTGAATGCCCGAAATATTTGTTATTTTCGATTTGATATTACAGTCAAACCTCGCTATAGTGAGCATGGCTTATAGTAAACTCCCGGATATAGTGAACGAAATGTTCGCTCCCGTGCATTGCTATACACATATAATATTATTTTTTGTGGATCTAGTAAACCTAAAGAAGAGAGGAAATTGGATATTATGAATTTTTTTCTGTTTTCAAATAATGTTTTTAATTTTTTTTTTTTTTTTTGTAATTTAGTAATTTCTACATAAAATATATATACCGATTTTTAAAACCATCTCTTGAGTGGAATGTAGACTTAAGTATTTTTTCTTGTTTGTTTCTTCTATCTCTGTTTCCCATCCCTAAATAAAAACCATGCCTGAATTTTTTGTACGCAGGACGAAGAGTAATAAAAAATAAAAGTTAACACATTTTTTGCTACTAAATATTGTTTTTTAATTATTTTTGTATTTCCTTTTATGGGTTATTTATATGAATAATGCGTAATAAAAGGAAGCAGTTCGGAAAACTGAGTTAAAATTGTTTGCAGTATGGATATATGGAACTCCCGGTTATAGTGAACCGAAATTTCGGTCCCTTGAAGAATCACTATAGCGGCGCTTGACTGTATTTAATCCGTTGATATTATTATATTTATTCGATATTTTAATATCTGTCGAGGATAGATTAGGAGAAACATCAGTGTTCGGAGTAGTAATGGTTAAATACATACCGGGCAGTGGCACTGAACCTTAAAAAAACATTTATGTAGGGCTTACTGGACAGCATATATGGCAACGTTACTTTTAAAAAGTAACGAGTAAAAGTACAATTATTTTTTAAAAAAGTAACGAGTAAAAAGTAAAAAGTTCTTATTTTAAAAAGTAACGAGTAATAAGTACAAGTAAAAGTACAAGTACTAAGCAAAAAAAGTAACGATTTAAAAGTACATTTNAAGCGACTATGCGGTTGTCAACATTCACCGGTGGAAATCAACAACCAATTTCGGTCATTCACAGGAACATAATTACAACACTTTTTTTTTATTTATCAGGTTTATTTGAGGAATTACAGAAAAGTTACTTTGATAAATCAGGGCTATCAGTGGAAATGAAATAATATATAATTTAACAAATCAGGGTTAATGTGTCAGTACAATGACAACTGATTTGAAAAATCAGAGTCACTTGTGGAATAACCACAGAAATTGTTTAGATTAATTGGAGTTAGCTGCCGAAGTATAATGAAAGTTGTTTCGTTATTCTGGGGGTATTTTTGCAGTTGAAATAACAATATTGTTTTAATTAACCACAAGAGAGAGAGAGAGGTTACTTGAAGAATTTCAAGGAAAATTATTTTGATTAATCAGGATTTTCTGTGAAAATAAATTAAAGTTTGTTTTGATAAATCAGAGTTACACGTTGAATTAAAAAAAAATCATTTCTATTAACCCAAAGTTACACGTAGAAGGCAAGGGGAAAACATTTTTAGAGGAAGAAAAACATACTTTCTTAATGTGTTTTTTTAATATAATAAAATAATTATACCATTTAAACTTCAAATATATGAAATACAGTCAAACCCCGCTATAGTGAGCCTTTAAGGGACCGAAATTTTGGTTCACTATAACCGGGAGTTCACTATATCCGTTACTCAGGCAATTTAACCAAACTCCTCCCTTTTATTACACATTATACAAATAAATGGCTGAAAAATATTATGTAGTCGCAAAAAATGTGTTATTTTTCATTACTCTTCGTCTTGCGTACAAAAAAAATTTTTTGTAATCTTTAGCTGATGAGCAATCTTCAACAACAGATATGGAAACACTTCCCGACTCTCAGATAATTTTTCCTGAATTTCTGTTATTCCGCTTTTTAAACCTGTCTAACTAGCCATTCGAGCACATAAAAGTAATCTCATAAAATCGCTTAGCAAATTCATCGACATTTGTCCAGATACTGGAAGATTGCGGCTCCTTCGAATGGTGAACCACTTCAGTAATGCTTCNACTGCTCGCCATAGTTAAGTTTGAGACACTTGTTTGCGAACACAGAAAAAAGTTCCTTATATCCAACTTCCTCACTTTTTTGGTTCACTATATCCACAAAAAATAACATTATACGTGCATAGCAAGGCATGGGACCAGACATTTTGTTCACTATATCCGGGAGTTCACTATAAACCGTGTTCACTATAGCGGGGCTTGACTGTAAAATGTTTTCTTCCTGAGTAGTATTTCTTGTATATGTGTATTGGTTACCTGATTTATTATTTTTGTTTAGAAGAAGAATCTTTCTAAGAATCGTCATTTCAAAACGTAAGAATTGTCATTTGAAGAAAAGAATGGTTTTAAAACACTTCTTACCTTGTCAACAATATGCCAACTTCGAAATTTAAACCTAAATGATAATTTGTTAAATGAATTAATCTCGCTGCTCGAACAATATGCTAACACCAGGATGTGACGGTGCACTACTTGAAACAAAATCAAATCATAATAAACAAGTAAAAAGAGGCCAAATCGAGACTGCCAAAAAAGCGAGTACTTTCTAAATCTAGCAATCATGTTGGGCCGGGATAGCCTGGTCGGTAGGGAGCTGAGCCCATGTCCGAGAGTTCGTGGGTTCGAACCCCACCGGCCGAAAACTCCCCGTGTAGTAAAATGACCGATGCACGTTAAATTTGTCGAGTCGCAAAAATTCCTCCATGTTCCCATAACAAATCAATACCTCTGAGGGTACTGGATTGGAGATCGATCGTTCTCTGATTCAGGTCAAAATTACGATCTGTGGATGAATGAATGGGTCCGCCATATAAACGGGTGCGACGTATGGTGTGGTAGAAGTCGAATTTTTGGCCATAGATGACTCCACTGCAAAAACAAGAACAATCGCACCCCCTCTGTCAAAAACAGGCATATGTCAACAACAACAGCAATCATGTTACCTTTTTTTAAAAATACATCAATAAATAATTAAAGCAAATTTTCACTTCAAACTCAGCAGAAATACTTAATTATCATTAATATCTTATAAAATACAGCACAGTTATAAAATACTTATCTTATAAATAGATATCTTATAAAATACAGCAGATATGAGCTCAGAAATTATGTAATTTATTTCTTTTACTGAAAACAAAATTATCTGTTTGAAAATATAGCCTCGTAGAATAACCGAAAGTAGAGCAGGACAAGAGCTCGAGATTGCTGTTTAAATTTATATTAAAAACACCATCCATTCGCGTTTTGCATGTTTCATATATTTTAAAACAATATCCAGCCCTCGCCGATCGGAGCTTTTTATTTGCATGGAAACTGCTCTAGTTCTTCTATTACGTACATATAAAACAGCAACTCCAAGTCAAAATTCTTGCTGGTCCTATCGAAACATTTTGGCGGTTTATGTTGGTTTTAGTGCGATTCTTGATGGTCCAGCATTATTTGATGGTCATCATCATCTAACATTTTCTACTATGCGTTCATGGTTTTGCATTTGCCAACAAACTTTCATCATTCCATGATGGAAAATTCTACTTTAATACTATGATGGTTCATCATCAAGAGAAGTTTGATTCTCATGGACCAACAATACATGATGATCTTTGATGTACATGATGGTTCCAACTATACATTACGATGATGGTTTAATGGGATTTTTTGCTAGTTCTCAGGAATATACCATCAAAAAAATGTTGGACCATCATAAATCAGTCCGAATTCCTACATTGAGATGATGGTTGCTCATGATCGTTCCAACATTTGATTTCTGGTATAACTATAAGGGAAATTCATAATGATCTATAACGGTACAATGCATTTCTATGATGGTTTAATAATAATTATTGTTGGTTCAGCAGGAATATACCATCAAAATAATTTTATTTATTTTACATTGAACCCTCAGAAAACAGTCCGAATTCCTACAGTGGGGTGATGATGGTTCATGATCGTTCCAACATTTGATTTCTAAGAAACTATGATGGAAATTTCTGATAGTTCAACATGAACAAACCATCAAAACAAGTTGCTATTCTTATGTAAATCAGCCCGAATACCTACTTTGGGGTGATGGTTACTTACGTTGGTTACTGTCAAAAATAAAATGGTTCATGATGGAATTATTGATGGTTATCATCAAGATTATGTTGGCCCATCAATGGAAAACCATCAAAAATTTTGACTTGGGTAAGACGATGAACAATTCCTAATCTAAATCACAAAATTGCTACGATATTTAAGTTTATACATTTAGTGAACTTCTTAGTTATAACTGTCTGGGCTAGTTATAACTAGTTACAGCCGGATAGTTATAACTAGTTACAGCCGGATAGTTATAACTAGTTTATAACTGTCTTGAAATGTTATACTCACCGTTTTCATAGTTAGAGTTCACCCTTCCGCTTTCCTCTGCCAATTCTCTTCTTTGTAGAACAGTTTCACGCCAAACAGCTTCATCTTCCGGAAGTGGTCTTCCTGGTGTACCACATTTCCCAATCAGAGCTCGAGCTTCTTTGTGATTGGTGAACCTTTTGCGAGTTCTTGGAGCTCGCTGGGGCACGCGAGCTCCCATAACATATCGCCTTTTGCCGATACTTGGGGAGGATGTTTTATTGATGACACTCGCATACGAATTGGATTCCTGTCATACAAAAGAAAAATAACCTTGTTAAGTTTTTTAAAAGGTTCAGTATACAAAATGAATAAATTGGAATAGCTACATAATTTGGAAGTTAAAATTTTTATGTTTTTAGAGGACGCCATACAGCTGAAGAACTTTTTTCTTGCAAATTCTCTTTCTCCTTCATAACTAATTTGAAATTTAAAATGCAGAAAAAGTGAGTTCAGGCAAATCTAGAGTAATCTATGAAGTTTCAAATACTGAAAGGAAAATTTTAAAATATACAAATGAAAATAAATTATGAGACTATAACTTAGGATTACGCAACGGAGAAGTTTTCTTTTAATAATTTGTTTGCATTTTAATATTTTGAAGTATTTTTTTCCAGGAATTGAAACTTCATGACAAACTCTAGAATTGCCTAAACTTACTTTTTTATTCTTTTAAATTTAAAATTAGTAATAAAGAAGAATTTACGACGAAAAATGTCTTCCGCTGTAATATGAATGCAGGGTTTGGATTTAAAGCAAACGTATCTTACTTTCACACATATGTCAGGGATACCACAAGCTACTATAAATGTAAAAAGTGGTAGAAACTCAATTCTTTTTTGTTCATTTATTATCCCTTTTATTATTTTATAGTAACTATGATTTACATTTCCAATTATTCATATTTATAGAAAAAAAAACGTTGTTTGCATTCTCTTTTAATAGTAAACTGAGGAAAAAAAATGCTGAAAAATGTATCTTTTAATAAAATATTAATCCCCACTTTTTCCATATGGAGTCACCTACGCAACCCTGATATTTATAAAACTATCACCTAGTTTCATAATCGTGTTTTTCCGATTATTTATCACTTTGTCGGGCTCCAGATCAGAAGGTTGCGTGTTCAAATCACGTCCGGGTCACCAGATTGTCGGGCTCTTTTGTGAAGGCGTATGCAGAGTAATAGATAGATAACTTCTTATGATAGCAAATGACAATTTAATAGAATAAGCTTGCTTATTATCAATAAATGGAATTCAAATTTTATCACAACAAAATAAGTTTTTTTTAATAATCTTAATTCTTTTATTGCATTGCCACTCACTGAGTTGAAAACTTTAAAAATTAAAATAAAATAAAACAAATCATACTTATGTCTACCCTACAACTTCAAATCTGAAAACTTCACTTCATTAATAGTTAGTCGACTGTGTGCTTGCACTTCGAGAAGAAGAAGGTTAAACAAACCCACACATGTGACCTATGACGTCAGCGCCAGCTGATCGTCGATAAACAAAATGGCGTGTCAAAGTTGAGATTTTTCCACACAAGTTAGAATATTAATTACTGTGAAGTCAATGAAATACAGGGCCGTATCGCACATTGAATTTGTTGAAAATAATTCTTTTTTAAATTTATTATTGGTTTATGTATTTTATTGTAATACGTGATATAATTTTGTTTTGTGTACCTGGCAACTTCGATGCATAATTAGTTTGTTTATGTTCTACTTAGGTTAGAATGCTAATTAATGCGAACTTAATTATACGAACGATATGAATTAATGCGAACTTAATATATAATTAAAAATGCAGCGTTGTATTGCACATTGACTTTGTTGAATAATAGTTCTTTTTTAAATTTATTATTTGCTAAAGTATTTTATTGTAACAGTGATATATTTTCATTTCGTGTACCTGGCAACTTCGATGCATAATTAGTATAATTGTTAATTGTCTACATAGCTTCGTGCCTGTCTTTGTGTTAAGTAAGAAATATGTGTTGAAAGAATTGAAATCATTGTGCAAGAATCTTTGTAAAGGATTATAGAATGTATCACTAAAAAGCATTTGATACTTGACGGGGTAAGTTAACTCGAAACAGATTGGAAAGAACGATTGCTAACGTAAACAAAGCCACGTTTTAACAACCAATTAGGCTCGAGGTACCCACTCTACGTCACTTAGAGGTACCCCATTCATTCATACATAAATACTAATCCAAAGTTCCATCTACCTACAATATTGGAAGATATTAAGATGAAAAAATTAAGGTGAAATTAATTTTGTGTGCAATTAAAGATTACATTGTGCGATTATTGGTCAGGTTAACAAAGAAAAGTAAAAACTATACGAATCTTTTATTAATTCTACACTGGTATAAAAAATGAAGAGAATTTGCAGACTTGGCCGATTATCTCGAGAACTACAGGACCGATTTTAAGGAAATTTTATCTGTACATACATTGATACGATACAAAGCAAATAATCATTCAACAATTAGAATACACATTCATGATCACGCGTAATACTCTTTGGAGTCGGAAAGTATTAAATTACCACAGGACAATTCAGGCCAATTACCACGAGATAAACTGCCTTATTTCAAGTATGAAATCAGGCTGCAAGACCTGTATATCTGTAAGAGGGGTCCCTATTTACTGATTTTTTGTTGTTCATTCTGCAACCGCTGTTTCATACCTTCTGACTCCAACGTATGTTACGCACTATCATGCGTGTGTATTACAATTGTTGAATGATTATTTGGTTTGTATTGTATAAATGTAGTGTATTTTATTAAAAGCAAATAACTCACAGAGCAAAAAAATCCCTTAACCGAATAATAAAAATGCATTCATTTGATCGCCAGTAACACTAAGTTATATAAAGTAGTCCTTGAAATTTTTTTCAACATGAATAGGTAAAGCAAATCACAAGTTTGTTGTTAATTTGTTTTCATCAGAACCTTGAAGGTGCTAATAAATTGTATATTTGTATGGGAATTAATTCTATTTCATGGTCAAGTAGTTGTATTGTTACAGGATGTTGAACAACTTTTTTTAGAGATATCACATTTGCGTTCTCTAATAATAGAAATCTCTTTTCAAGAAATCCATATGCGGGTGTTAATTGCATAAAGGCCACTCGTGAGAAAACTTTGGACATGAACTTGTTTTGTGATGATTGTATCCATTAAACACTTTTAAATTCTATTTTATGAACAAATCGAAATGCATTCTAAATTTTTTCGGAAAGGGATTTTATACACATTTCATGAGAAAGATCGGATAAACGGAGTGCGCAGTTAGTTTTGAGTACGCTTGGATGACTTTTATTTATAATTAAGTGATGGTATAGAAAACAAGGCAAAGAATTATAAGCCCCCCGTCTTATAAATCTATAAGAAAATAGTTCGGATACCCCTTATTTCCTTCTTACCCTAATTTTAGCCACTCAGAAAATGTCACTTACCTAGTTCATCCACTAAGCTCTTTATATAATAGTCTTCATACCTGACAACTCTTTCGGATTTTGCGGTAGATTTTATTTTAATATTTAATTTGGTAGCATAAGTTTTCCATTGATGCTTCATTCCAGTTTAAATAAATTTTATTCACTCTTATTTTAAATACTATCACATTTAAATAGCTTGAAGATGCATAAAGAAGACCTGATAAACATCTTATTATATTTTAGGGTGATGGTGAAAAATGAATTAAGTATTTGTCTTTATTTTACAACTACTAGGGAATTAATATATATAATATTATAATATATATATATTAATATAAGNTATATTATAATAAGTTAAATATTTTTTTAAAACTATTGAAATTAATGCAAATTTCTTTTTAAAATTCTGTTTCGAATAGTTATGAGCTAACTCCCATGTAGCATGATAAGTAAATTAAACATACATTTTTGGTAAATTGGTAAAATCAATACTCTTTACACACAAATTTTATGTAATATTGAGGGAATGATATTACCATTGATATACCTAGTAAAAAAGCTTCGGCACATTTTACGCAATGTTAGCACATTGTATTTTACCAACTACCCTTCGATGAGATTAATTTCGGTACGAAAGTTTTTGTACATTTTACGTATAAATGTTGACGAATATTTCACAGTTTAAATTTTGGTAACAAGCTTCCGTATATTGTGCGTAATATTGACGAAATGAAATTTCCCATTTTATTTCGGTCAGAATATTTTTGAATATTTTACGTAATATTGACGAAGTGAATTTACTATTTAGATTTAGTAAAAATGCCTACGTGCATTTGACGTATTACTAACGAAGAAAATTTAGCATTAAAATAATATGCAAAAATAACGTACTCATTCTTATCTAGCATAAAGGGGTTGATAAAATGTCCGCAAAATTTTTGTTTACGTATAATATTACGTGAATTTTACGTTTATCCATTTTTTTGCTATAATACGAAGTTTCAGTTTTTACATAAATTTGACGAATGCTTAGGAAAATTTAAAATTGAAATATACGTATTTTTGACGTAAAATTGATGGTTCTCTGCTACATGTGAAAGTTTTGGCTGTAGCAGGTAAAAATTTTAGCTACAGCACATATTGCTACAGTGTGCAGCAGCTACACATTGTTATATTCCAGTAAACTTCTGTCCAATATTTTTCGAAGTCTAATTTTTAATGAGGCAGGTTTCAGATATTTTTAACGTTATTTGCTTATTAACTGATAACTATTTATTATTTCTAATATATATTTTCAATATTAGAATGCTAGTTTTACATATATGTTAGTTGCATTGTTAAAACTTGATTTCAAAAACGATTTTAAATACGTTACTGTAAATGACAGAAATGGGTGGTTGTTGACTTCCACCTGTGAATGTTGACAATCACATAGTCGTCTTGTATACATTTGCCCGGTATGCCCTACAATGTTTTTTTAAGGTTGAGTGCCACTGCCCAGTATACATTTAACCGGTACTCGGAGAACTGGTGTTTCTCTTAATCTATACTTAGCAGATATTAAAATATCGAATAAATGTTATAATATCAACGAATAAATTAATATCAAATCAGATAAAGCAAATATTTCGGACATTCACCAAAGCGACTAGGTGATTGTTAACATTCATCGGTGAAAGTATAACATATACATTCACAGGAACATATATTTTCAAAACTAGAATGCTAGTTCTATGTAAATGTTAGTCTCATTGTAAAAGCTTGATTTTAAAGATGTTTGTTATTTGAAAATTATTTCTATAAATATAAAATGTTTATGAAACAAAACAACCAAAATGTAACATCACTTAGAATAAAAAACGGATAAATCCTTATTCTTAAATTTTATCACACAATTATCAAATAATTAAAAATAAATCTGTTATCTAAGCAGATTTTTATTTAACGAAAATATTCAAAATTACTCTTAAAAACTAAAAAAACAAGAAATTCCATAGAAAATTGCACATGCCTATTTAAAAAAAGAGTTTTTTTAGTTATTTTTGTTTTATTTATTTTTTTAATCTCAAAAGACAAACTGATTACTTTCTCATTTCATTAATTTACAAATTCAAATCACATTTATTTTTAATATCCTTTTAGTCGTGTTGAAATCCTTAAATGGAAACTCATTGTAAATAAAATGAAAAAAAAAGAGAAAAGAAAGAGAAAAAAAGCACCTAAGGGTAAATGAAATCGAGAGAACTAATTCATTGCTCAATTTGCCCTACATTTCTTATTAAATCTGAATAAATTAACCCGAATTATCAACTAATAATATGTTTTCGATGTCCTATTTCAGAACAAAAACCCATCGTTTAAGTTTTCCATGAAATAGGACGTTTCTTTATAAGAAATTAAATAATATATTATTGAAGATGTTCATGAACTTTGTAGACCTCAAGGTCGAATTGTGGGCGATTTGCAGTTCAAATCAAGGAGTTCAATGCCTAAACAGAATGCGAATAATAGCATTCAATGTTGCCAATCTCTTTTCCTAAGAGAAACATAAATTTTTTTAAAATATTTAAAATGAAAGAAAATTCAATGTTGCCAATATCTTTTTACTGTAGCTAAATACGTTTCTAAACACTTAAATTGAAAGAAAATTCGGTGTTGCCAATATCTTTTTATTATAGTTGGATATTTTGCAAAATATTTAAAGAGACAGAAAAATGTATACTGTATAATTTTATTTATGGTTTAAAAAGTTTGACTAGAATTATTTTTACAGCAAATTGTTCACTCAATTTTGTATTCGGGTAGGTATCACACAAATTTCTGGAATTTCCAGTTATTCGCAAATACAATAAACAAATACAATTAATTGTTTTCATGGAAATTTCACTACCTTCTAAGTAATTTGAAAATTTTGTTTATCATTATAATGCCCCAAAGACCTCAATACGAACGTAACAAATTAAAAAATCATGCTTCAACTTAATTATTATTTCTTTGTTATATTTAAAAGGAAAATTATTGATTGAAATGAACTTAATTATAGATTGGAAGTTATTCAATATCGAGTTGTAAATAAGTCGCGATCGTTCGGTGACTGTCATTCTGACCCCATTAACAAAGTCATGCTGTTTGTCATGAAATTATGGAACCTCCACGACCATTTTGGTCCACAGCTTTCAGTTGCAGGAAAGCTTTTTTTTCTTCTTTTATGCAATCAATAATCAATATAGAAAAATTTTTTTCCATCTTTTAATTTTGTTGTGATGAAAAAAAATTTTAAATACTAAAATAGTTCTAATTTAATATTTTAAACATGTTATTTTAACACAAAATATGGAAATATATAGATACACGATTAATAATACACGAAATATTGAAACCAGGCTGCGTAGCCAAGTTATTCAATAAAAAATAAGCACCTTTTAAGCACTTTTCAAGCACTCAAAAAATATTTTTTAGCACTTAAAAAAATCATAATTAGGCTGGGTTGGAAAGTTTTTGACAATTGATGGTTTTAGCTTGTTTTTAACGTCATGTCAAAAAAAAAGGAAAAAAAAAAAAAAAAAAAAAAAAAAACATTTGGCATTATTTTTGACAATTGTCAAAAATCATGAAATTTTGTTGTTGTTGTTCACTTACGTCGCACTAGAGCTGCCCAATGGGCTATTGGCGACGGTCTGGAAACATCCCTGAGGATGATCCGAAGACATGCCATCACAATTTAGATCCTCTGCAGATAGTATGGCACCCCCGCTTCGGTAGCTCGACGACCTGCACGCGAAGTCGAGCACTTTACGGTAGAACAGTTTAACGAGGACCCATACCGCACACCCTCGGTCCCTACGCAGGCTGATCCAAGTGGTCACCCACTCGCACACTGACCGTAGCTAGTGATGCTTGACTTCGGTGATCTGCTGGGAACCGTGTCTTAACGATCAGTCCACTGCGGGACCATGAAATTTTGAATCATGTACAACGAATAGCGTTTTTACACGCTACGGACTGACAATACGCCGAAATAGATTGGGGTTGAATTAATTGTGAAAACGTTAAATAGAACAAACTGTGTCTTTTTGCATAATTCGAAGAGAAAATAAACATGGTAAGGGAAAAATCTCATTTTGAAAAAGGGAAAATTAAGCACCTTTTAAAATCACTCAATGAAAAAAAGCACCTTTAAGGGCTTTTAAAAAACGAAAATAAGCATTTTTTAAAAAACACTACGCACCCTGTGAAATACATATAGTGAGTTAGATCACCTTCCACGGTTCGAAATAAGCGGTCACACCTAAAAATTTAAATTTGACTCCAATAAAATTCCACCAAAGAAATTCCATTCATTTTTGCCACATAACTTTTTAAAGTACCATGTTCGCAGTAGAACATTAAGTCAAGCATTACTGGTTGCGGTGATCACTTTGATCAGCCTACGTAGGGACCGAGGATGCGCGGTATCGGTCCTCTCTAAACTGTTATACCGTAAGGTGCTCGAGGTGGCGCGCAGGTCGTCGGGCTACCAAAGCGGAGGCGCCATGACCTCTGCAGAGGATTAAAATTGTGATGGCATGTCTTCGGATGGACCGCCGCCAATAGCCCATTCTGCAGCTGTAATGCCTACCATTGCTCCTGCGATTCAAATTGCTATATGACGGACAAGAAGTTACGAGGATGACGTCACGCGTTCTCAGTATCCGCGGGTATCCAAACCGCTAATTTACAATCCAACAGACTTTAACAGACTTAATGTTGTACTGTAAAGCGTTAGTATGCTTAGTGTTAAAAATGATGAAATGAAGGCAAAGTTAGTTGAGCTGAAAATAGTTCATTTGGATAAGAAGATAGTGACCATTGTTTGCTAGGAAAGGATAATGAAAGCTTAAAACTTTTCCTTTCAAAAAGTGGAAGGACGTAACAGTTGCTCAAAGGACAATTTAGGCTGTGAATGAAAATATAATTACTGCCTCCAAAAAACTTGCAACTATTCACTATGATATAACTAAAATAAAAATAATAAATATTATTTATTCAAGTTTCCATGTTCTTAATTTGATTTTTGAATACACAGTGAATAGTTAATCATATTTTAATTCTGCCCCACTTATTTATCAAGCTATTATCTTCATCAAGTATATGTTTATTTTTCAAGTTGGAGAGTATTTATGTATTTTGTATCATGTCCATATTTTCATATATTTCAATTTTAATTAATTAAATTCATTTGTAACATGCTGTAAATATATTTTTGATTACTTATGGAGTGAGTAAATTATTTAAAATCAGAGTCCTTAAATTTGGAGAAAAAAAATTTCTCCTTAAATTTAACTTTTTGGACATGCGGCCCTGATTTAGGAGTTGTATATGTATTATCTTTTCAAATATAAGTTTAGGGGTTTAAATATGCTTTTTCCGAATATTCTTATTTAGAAAAGGTTTTTTCTATCTACGATTTCCGTAAAAATTTATGGTATACATTTATTCCAGTGGTAGCTAAGTTTCTGTTTTAATGTACTATTTTTTATTCATTTAAACTTATTTTCCACACCACTACATACAAAACGATTTAACAGTTCATATGCAACGCTACTTTGTTCCAGCTCTCCCATGTCGTAGCTTTTAAAATCTTGGCAAAATAATAAAAAATTCTGAAAGCTTTGGTTTTTAAATGTCTATCTCTCTATAAATTTTTATTTTTATTTTATTTCATAACTATCGTTGAACAGCTGACTAAATTTTGGGCTTACGACAGCTAATTTTCAACTCCGTAGTTTTGTTATTTTGAGCCAAATCCAGAAGACAAGGGAACTCCTGGATCAAGTAATGGGATAAATTTATCTTCGTGGAGGACTTTTCGATGGAACTAACTCGCATTTGCGTTACATGGAGAGTAAGACCTCGAGAACCTCCCAACGGTTAGCTTGACGAAAACAGGACTCTAACCCATGATCCTTCAACCACTGAGGATATTTCACATCAGCACTGTGGTCGGTGCAAGCCGGATGAGGAATTCGACAAGCCATCGATGGGATTCGAATCTGGTTGACCTCAATGGAACGCGAACGCTCTATCCCCTGGTCCATTACGGCTCTGTATAAAATATGTGCAAAAAGCATAGTAATTGGCAGGCCTGTTATGATAAAAAAGGATGAATATTTTAATTAAAAATATAATTTTAAAATTACGCCTAGCTGAACCGTTTTGGTAATTAAAAAAAAATTGGCGACTGACTGTCACATTCTAATTTCCAACCCTATCCTCTTCCCTTGCTGATCTCCTTATTGTCCGTTTGTCTCCTTATTTTGTATTCAGAGTTAGACACGGGTTCGCTTGTTTATAGAATTAATAGCTATTATTCACAAAAAAATATTTTTTGGGTATTATTTTATGTGCTCTACATTTTTATACATTTTTTTTCCGGAAGAGCCCCTGCCAACATAATTTGTTTGGAGCAAATATATTTTTCTTATTGTTATTGAAAATATGAAGGTAAGCTGAGTCTCATCAGAGTTTATATAATTAGTATATAAACCTAATGAAAACTTGAATAAAATTCTTAAGGTAGAAACGTACTTTATTTACGTCACACTAGAGCTGCACAATGGGCTATTGGCGACGGTCTGGGAAACATCCCTGAGGATGATCTGAAGACATGCCATCGCAATTTTGATATTCTGCAGAGAGGATGGCCCCATTGCTTTGGTAGCCCGACGACCTGCGCATGAAGTCGAGCACTTTACGGTTGAACAATTTAACAAGGACTGATACCGTTAATTTAAAATTTTAAGATAAAATTAGATAAAAATGTTAAATAAAAATGCATTCGAATAGTAAATTTATATGGGAACAAAATTTAAAATGAAAATTAAAATGAAAATTTAAAATGAAAATATAAAATAAAACTGATATTCCAAAGCAGTTACTAATAATACGGATAATATTAAAATATGTGATAGTTCAAAAGCCTCTAGCATGGTTGTGACGTCATAATTTTGTTCGACTATTCTTCTGGTAATTATTATCTATTCAATTATTAAATTTTTATTGCAAAGTCATTCGACTTATGAAACACATTTAAAGTACAGGAAAATTTATTTTGTAGCCTAATTTTTTTTCTTTCATTTGAAACTACAACTTTAATTTTAAACTTCATCATTTAAAACGATTAACGTTCGATTACATATAAATCGATTATGGAATTATTTGCTTAAATTTAAAAAAAAACTAATGTAACCAAGAATCTAGTCGATAACTGAAAATTACAAACGTTAATAATACTAAAAAATATTTTTGACGCCTAGAATTAAATATACGCATCAAACATATTTTCTTTTTATTCTTACTATTTATGTACTGTATTATGTATGTATTACTTACTATGTATGTAAACTTACTATTTGAATTGATGTATATAAAGGACAAAAAGTTAAAATGTATCAACTGCAGCCTAAAAAATAATAAAAATAAATCTATCGAATAAAAGCAAAATCCTGAGAAGATTTAAACAATATCAGCTTACGACTGTCAGATCTGCTGTTATTTCTGCATTAAAAAACAAGAAATTGAAAAGATAACACTAACTACAAACGAAGTATACAAATTCTAACGATTCTAAAGCATTATCCTTGGCTTTAAATCTGTGTGTTGCGTTTAAACTTGTTGTTTGTAAAAAATTGCGTGATTCGATAATTATTTTTTTCGCTCATCCCACTTATTGGTGTGTCCACTTGAAAAACCAGTCCGATTTCTGTCAACAAACTGCTTTTTTTCACCTCCATTTACTTTATCCGGCTTTAGTTTAAATTTGTACTAATAATAAACAAGTAACATAAAAAAAAATAATTTAAGGTCTATTCCTACTTACGTCAACAAATTTTTTTTTATTTCAGTCACTTTTTATTAAATAATTACAATATAAAGCTAAAATTAATTAATTAAATTTAATTAATGTTAATAATGTTTGAAAAAACTAAAGCTTTCAGAATTTTTGGTGATTTTGCCAACGTTTTAAAAGCTTCATCACAAGACCGATGATACTACGATACATGATGATGTTATTTTTTTAATGCTAACGTAGTAGTGTACAAAATTTACTTTAAAACATAAAATTACCATCACTTCCAAAACGGCGTAGAGAGTTGCTAACCCTGTTTACATTTAACAAAATAATACCCGGAGACCACTAAATAAAGTGGTCACTAAACAAAAAGTGGTAATTTTTAAAATAAAACAATGATGTTTGTCCGTAAAAAGTGTCTACATTTAAGAAATAACATAAGTTTCACATTTAGGCGAATAGTGGTATAGTATTATGGTAAACAAAGTGGCAGTCGTTAAAGAAGCAATTGTGTTATTACTTTTTTAATTTTTAAAACACCGTCACTTTAAAAGGCATGGTTGTGTTAGGATATTTTAAAATCACAACTAGTTTTCAATTAAATTAATTAATTACCTTCTATTTGTATAAAACCCGAAAAAAAACGTAAACATTGCTAGTCAGCTAATTTATTGTTAATGCAAATATGACTCAACGGGATACCTGCAAGTGACGTAATGTGGGTATCTCGATCTTGATTGGTTGTTGAAATGTGGCATCTGTTCACGTTATTAACTGTTCTTTCCATTCTATTTCGAGTAGGCCAAGCCCGCAAGTATCAATTATCTTAAGTGACACATACTATATTCTTTTACAAAGATTCTTTCTCAAAGATTTCAATTCTTTCACTATATATTTACACAGACTTAGCACAAAGACAATTATGCAGTGGCGTTGCCAAGTACACAAAACAAAAATATGTCATGGTTATAATGAAATACATAAGTTAAGTAAAAGAGGTAGACGAGAAAGAATTATATTTCAACTAATTCGATGTGCGATACGGTAATGTATTTATTTAACTTATCGTTAATGAACATTCTAACTTATGTAGAGTAGCTTAACTCAACTTTACGCCATTTCGCTGATAAAGATTAGCTGGCGTTGAAGTCATAGGTCACATGTGTGGGTATGGGAGGTATTCCTCTTCTTGAAGTGCAAGTACCTAATACGCGAGAACTATAATATGGAAACAATTTCATGAATTTAAAAAAAAAAAGAAGAAAAACTTTCCCTAAGACTGCTTAAAATTACATAAAGTTAACTTTCAATTTTATAATTTTTATATTTCATAACCGTCGTTGAACATCCAACCCAATTTTATGGGCTTCCGATTACTTATGTTCAACTCCGTAGTTTTGTAATTTTGAATCCAATCCAGAAGACAAGGGAACTCCTGGATCGAGTATTGGAAGAAATTTTGAGTTCGTGGAGGACTTTTTTATGGAGCTAACCCGCATTTGCGTTACATTCAGAACAAGACCGCGAGACCCTCCCACGGTTAGCCGGACTGAAAAGGGAATCTAACCCATGATCCGTCTACCAATGAGGATATTTCACGTCAGCACTGTGGTCGATGGAAGCCGGATGCGGAGTGGGATTCGAGCCCGGTTCGCCTCATTGGATTGAGCGTTCGCCTTATTTTCAATTTGGCTTTAAAAAGTGATTTTTGAAGTTTACACAACACGCGATAAACGAAATGAAAATATATTTAGTAATTATAAATTCCAACCCTATCCTCTTCCCTTGCTGATCTCCTTATTGTCCGTTTGTCTTCTTATTTTGTATTCAGAGTTAGACACGGGTTCGCTTGTTTATAGAATTAATAGTTATTATTCACAAAAAAATGTTTTTTGGGTATTATTCTAGGTGCTCTACATTTTTATACATTTTTTTTCCGGAAGAGCCCCTGCCAACATAATTTGTTTGGAGTAAAAGTATTTTTCTTATTGTTATTGAAAAAATGAAGGTAAGCTGACTCTTATCAGAGTTTATATAATTAGTATATAAACCTAATAAAAACTTAAATAAAATTCTAAAGGTAGAAACGCACTTTATTTACGTCACACTAAAGCTGCACAATGGACTATTGACGACGGTCTGGGAAACATCCCTGAGGATGATCTGAAGACATGCCATCGCAATTTTGATATTCTGCAGAGAGGATGGCCCCATTGCTTTGATAGCCCGACGACCTGGGCACGAAGTCGAGNATTCTCGTCCACTGAGGATATTTCACGTCAGCACTGTGGTCGGTGGAAGCCGGATGCGGACTGGGATTCGAGCCCGGTTCGCCTCATTGGAAGGCGAGCGTTCTATCCCCTGAGCCATCGCGGCTCATTGGACAGAGGGTTCGCCTTATTTTCAATTTGGCTTCAAAAAGTGATTTCTGAAGTTTACACAACACGCGATAAACGAAATGAAAATATATTTAGTAATTATAAATATTTCAAAGTATACATATTTTTCAAAAATTAGCTACCGCGTTACGATCCGTACTTGGGACGTTGCCATTGTTGGTCTGAAGAGGTTAAATTTGTCCTGCGGACATTAACTTAATGCTTGTTCAACAGTTTTATACCAAATATTTGTACAGGATTCCCACCGCCATGAACCAAATCTTAATAGTGGTAGTAAATTTACATTAAATATATCTGAGTAGGAATGTTTTTTTTAGAATAAAATATTCTAGCAGATAACAGTTTACATGCCACAATTTGAAAGATCAGGTTTTTAGAAATAGTGTCCTTTTTACCCATGCTAAATTTTTATTCACTAAAATAAGGAAATTAAAAGCTTTTTTTTTCAGTACCACTGTAATTACAAATTACAAAAAACATCACAATATAAAAATTGCAATGCTGAAAATTGGTATCCGAAATGCTGGTATTTCAGTTAAAAAAGAAGTTCCTCTCCTCATTTCGGCAAATTTTGGTCAAAAAGGACAGTTCTGTGTTCCGGTGTGTATCCCTCCTCTTTTGTAATGCTTATGAGGCGATGTGAGAACGGGTTAATATTCTAAAACGTTTTATTATTGTAATTTGTGATCAAATTTACGCATAATTTTACCATTCGTAAGAGTTTCCCGTAATTTACCAATTCTAACTGGTCTGTGAGCCTAAACAATTTTAAGAAAATTAATATCAAAACATAAATGAAGAGGAAAGTTTGCCATGTTTGGAGTGTTATCCCTTATTTGGCCATGTTTGTGTAAAATATCACGGTTTGATATTTTTTGGGATGCATCATAGAATGTGTAGTGTGTCTATAACTACAAAAATACAATTCCAATTCACAAATAAATATGATCGGGAATCTTTTCATAGTTGACGGTTGACATTGTCTGTAACAACTATCTTTTGGTGAACTTCAGACGTGATGTGAACACGCCTACCTTGACAGAAAATCCCACCGCGATTTGAACACGCCTACTTCGATGGATGGGCTACATTGAACAGTTGACTTGCTACTTGTGACTGCGACATTGTCCAACTCCTCGTACTGTTGCTACTCAGTCTCGATCACACACAACATCGGCCTATATACACTCGACTGCTGATGGCAACACTAGAGCAACCACAAATGTGAACTTAATACAGTTCTTATGATGAGCACTCAAAAGTACGGTGATCTTAATACAGCTCTTCCGGCTTTTCACAAAACAGCAGTGAATCAACTAGTGTCATCCCATTCATCGAATTCTATCACAGCTATAAGTCTGGTGGGGTAGTACTGTAGTGTGTCTACCACTACAAAAATACAATTGCAATTCACTAGTATATAAGACATGTTTTCTCGATTCTATGTTGGGCCACCTTTTAATAGATGAAGGTTGACATTGTCGATAACAACTCTCCTTACAGAATGCTTGCGAACTCTCTCGAATTTATTTGCTGATGGTTTCGTTGAAATTTAAATTCAAAAAACGCGTTATAATGTTTACACTAATAGTGTAATAATATTTGATGGCGCCCTTTTTCAAACTTAGGTGTAAAAATCAATCGGAATTAGTAACCCGGAATTCTTACTACGAATTTTAACCCTTAGCGCCATCAGTCCTTAGCTTTACTCTATCAATCATCTACAGAAGCTTTTAACGGAGCGAGTTTCACATATTTATCAATAAATGTACTTCGAAATTTATCTTAAATCTCATACACTATATAATGAATGTTTTGAAACAACATCAGCATGATAATCTGTATGGTGTCTCATTACGGAAAAAAAAATCCAGACAACACTGGAACCGTGACTGGGGGAGGGGGGTTATTTATCAATAGACCTTCTGATCTACCTTCAGACTGCATTATTTGCATTTTCTCTCATGTATATCATACTCTTAAAACCTCCTTCTCTACTTTCTCGTTTGTTATTATCTATTACGAATCCAATCTGGTGAATACTAATGATTTTACTGGCATGAGATCTCAGTGTGATATTCAAACGCGTGTGAGAAATATTTTTTTTACATTAACGAAACAAGTTTTAGTCTCTATCTTTTTTGATCATTGCTCGGTGTTATAAGGAAGTGAAAAAAAAACTTCAATTAAAGAAGTAAAAAAAAATTTTTTTTAACGTTACCCCTAAGCTAACGCGTTAAGCTGTGGTTGCGTCACGTGTTTGTGAGATTTGAAACACGAGGAAATGAAATTCTGAATTTTAATTAACTTTTTTTCAGGTGCATGTTTTTTGATCTTTGTAAATATCCTTGAGAACGTGTGGAATTTAGAAATGAACGTATGTGGCCAATTTAAAAGCGAAATTAGTTTATGTATAAATTAAAAAAAGTTTTTTTGACTTGTTTGTTATAATAATTAATTAATTCGTTAACATATCGTCATATGTGTATGAATTTTTGAACATTTTGTTTATTATAATTAACTTTCCTAAGACAATTTTTCTTATAATTTAGAGGTCGAAAAATTTAAAAACAAAGTCAGTCCATGATACGGGGTTACCAAATAAGTAATGATTAATTAGGTATGAATTTTTGAATATTTTGTTTATTATAATTCACCGGATGCAGGTTTCCTAATACAAATTTTCTAATAATTTAGAGATTGATAAATTTAAAAATAAAATCAGTCCATGATGCGGGGTTATCAAATAAGCAATGATTAATTAGGTGCATTTATATTTTTAAGATTCAATCGAATAATAATAATTAATTTTGTTATAATTAATCCGTTGATATACAATCATACATGCATGAATTTTTGAGCATTTTGTTCATTACGATTTATCGTATACAAGTTTCCTAAGACAAATTTTCTTAAAATTTAGAGGCAGAAAAATTTAAAAACAAAATCAAACCATGATACGGGATTAACAAATAAGTATAATGATTAATTAGGTGCATTTATAACTTCGAAATTCAATCGAATTATAATATACAAAGTGCCCTAATATAGGTTTTCGTTTCAAATAATATAAGTTTATAATATAGTTCAAGTAATATAAGTAATATAAGTTTTTTCCTGGTCAGATATGATAGTCTGCAAAATACATTTTCGGATATTTTTGCTTCCATTGAATACTAATGAAAACATAAGAATGTTCTTACATTTATTCGGTCGTAAGAAATTACATTAAATGCATTTTATCTTTTTAAACACTTTTCGTAAATAAATCAGAAGTAATAAGTAACAAAGATATTTTACATAAATTGAAATTTTACATGTTTCGGTCAATATAATTTTCGCACCCTGCAAGGTACCCATATAAATGCGTACAAACTTCTTTAAATTTTTTTGAATCGTGATGTGCCAAACACAGGATTCCCTGCATTTGGCAGAGTATAAATAGTACAGATTAAAGTGTTCATAATTTTAAAACTTACTTGGCATTTTAAATGACGCAGATACCAACTTGCTTCAGTTTTGTGGGGAAATGTTTCTAGTGGTAGCATGTTTTAATAATTAAATCTCGGACTTGTAAATTTAATTTAAAATGAGTTTGCCTACCATCGCATTTAAATAACTAAAACACGTATCTAAAATGCCTCTTAACTTAAATTTTCTGGAGATGAAGGCCTTCAAAGCATTTCCAGAAATTATTAAAAAATTATGTAACCCTCATCACGGGGTTACTAAAATCTTATTATTGTGCCCTCGCTGGGAATCTATAATATTTATTCCAATCCGAAAAACTGATTGTCTCGTTTTGGTAATTTCAGTCCAAAAAGTTATCCACCTAACTGGAAGTCTTGCGCCGCGATGGTTCAGGGGATCGATCGTTCGCCTTCCAATGATATGAACCAGGTTCGAATCCCAACGATGGCTGGTCTAAACAAATTCGCATCTGGCTTACTCCAACCACAGTGCTTACTTGAAATATCCTCATTGGTAGATGTATGATGTGTTAGAATCCCTTTGCCGTCAGATTAACCGTGTGAGATTCGCGTGGTTTTATTATCCATGTAACGCAAATGCGGGTCAGTTCCATAAAAATGTCATCCACGAAGGCAAATTTTTCCCAATACTTAATCCAGGAGTCCCCTTGTCTTCTACATAGGGTTCAAAATTGCAAGTCTACGGAGTTGAACATTAGTAGTCGTCTACCAAAAAATTGGGCAGGCAGTTTAACGACGCTTATAAAATCAAATAAAAAAAATGAAATATGTAATTGCTTCAAACAATTGCAAACAATGTTGTAATATGTGTGTCCAAAATAATTGCAAACATCTTTTTGAGAAACGTATATTTTCAAACGATCATTGGGTCTTGATGAATGTAGATTAAACGTTACTCACCTCTTCCGTATCAGTCCTCAGTGGGCCATTTTCTCGGAATGGGGGACCATAAATTCGATCCTCCTCCTCTCTCGGAGCAGGGGTAACATCAGACGGAGTGTAATAATCCGTGCCAGAATCAACAGAGGTCGCAATCCGCCGTCTGGTCTGATGCTGGTTCATGTACAACTGTCTCTGAACGTCTAGCAGATCAGTCTGCTGACTGGCCATGGTGGCAAGTCCGGCGACTGCTAGCGCGTCTTCAGCAGTGGCGCATACGAAGGCATGGCACTCGTACGTACTTGGTGCGGAGACACTTCTATAGATACATGCGAAGACAGATGGGTGCGTCAGGCTGACCAGAAACCTCTGTTTGGACGCGAGGCAGATGTAGGACTTGTGGTCTAGGACGCCGTCCGAACAGGCAAGTGGAACAAATGCTGCACCAAAAACCTAAAAGAATTAAGTGAATTGATTTTGTTTTCTGATGTGATTTAGAAAAAAAATATTCGATGGAATTCCCACGCTTATTAGAAAAACTAATGACAAGCGAGTCTCCAAGGTTGAAAGATTAGATTGGCGCTTCTGGCTTTGCCTTATATCAGACATGGCTTTAGGTTATGAGAAAGCTTATTTTGGAACGAATTTTTCTCCTTTTACGCCTTTTGAAGCCTTAACGCCAATCCTACTCATCTCGCCAATTAATGTCCTTGCAAATCACCAAATAGAGTTCGTGATTTCAATGATAATGGATTTTCTCTTTTGATAAAAAGTAAAAATGCTCATAAGAGTGTTTTTAATTTTAAACGGAAGGTTAGTTACAATAAATACATTGTGTAGTAAACTTTTAAAAAATATCTGTTTCTGGTTTATAGTCATATTAGTGCTTTGGAGCTGGGCACCTGGGCCGGGAAGTGACCTCTATCTCATCTGTTGTTTTCAAGTTTGTTTTAACACTGTGAGGTCAGCTGTCCGTGTGATTGCTGGATGAGTGTTTCTGATTTATAAGTGTTTAATTGTGTAGTAAATTTCTAAAAAACATCTGTTTCTGGTTTATAGTTATAGTTGTGTTTTTGAACTGGGCACCTGGGCCGAGAAGCTGCCTCTATCCCATCCTTTGTTTTAACACTGTGAGGTCAGCTGCCCGTGTGGTTGCTGGATAAGTGTTTCTGTTTTATAAGTGTTTAATTGAATATGTATAAAAGAGTAATTACTTTCACACTGGTATTTACATCATAGCTGCCAACTTGTTTGTCTGATTTATAAGTCTGATACTAATAAAGATTTGTTTTCTAAGTCTTGACCACAGAAACAAAACTTTTTTGCATAAAATTATTTTTTCCTCTTCTTTTATATGATTAAAAAATGATAACGATTACCCAAACACAATCATAATCTTTATTAATCAACTTTGTTAAACTGAGATATTAAATCATAATGTTTCAAAACCGCTTATATTTAAAAAAAATCTATTTCAAAAATCAAAGCTGTTATACAATAGGTTTCAAGTATTGTTTAATTTGTTCATTCTGTAGGTAATCTAATTATATACTGTTACACGCATACAAACAGGCTGCTTTTTAAAGATGCCTTATAAGTTTTTTTTCAAGATGAAGAACAGAGTACTCAAATTAGAGAAGGGCATCACAAAGATATGTTTCACGATTCTGGCGGGTTTCGAACCTGCTAAATCTCCACGCTACCGAGAGTTTGGCGGATCGGCGATTAGTCAGAGAAGCACTATCATTGAATTAGCTGTGTGCATTCTTATACATATGTTTAATTTCTTTACATATAGTACTGATCGCCCATGATGGCTCAGGTGATAGAGCGTTCGCCTTCCAGAGAGGTGACCGGGTTCGAATCCCAACTGTGGTTGGTTGATACGAGTTCCGCATCCGGCTCGCCGCAGTGCTGACGTGAAATATCCTCAGTGGTAGATGGATTATGGATTAGAGTTCTTTTACCGTCAGGATAACCATGGAGGTTTTCGTGATTTTCCCCTCCATGCAACGCAAATGAGGGTTAGTCCCATTAAAAAGTCCTCCACGGAGGCAAATGTCTCCCAATACTTGATCCAGGAGTTCCCTTGTCTTCTGGATTGGGTTCAAAATTACAAGGCTACGGAGTTGAACATTAGTAGTCGTAAACCCGAAAATTGGGTCGGCTGTTCAACGACGGTTATAAAATAAAATATAGTACTGATCAAATTTATTTAAAATTGTGAGAGCTAGAAGTGGATTAAGCGAGTAAGTAATACTTTCGTATCTGCTCCAATCAAAGGTAAGAAGAAAAAGTGCGATTCGAGCAGTTTTATAATATATTTGTTTGACGGCGTGATTCGTTGTTTTATTTTGACGTTGACTTTCTGAGCTTATACGGAAACGACCCAAAAACGTCAATATGGAAATTAATTTTTTTTTTTTAAGTTAATGGTTGGAAACCATTTTTTTAATGTCTCGGATGTTTTTTTTAAAAATTTCTCTAATGTTTTGTCTTATACAGATATGTAAAAATTATCTGTTAAATTCCATCTTAACTATTTTCATTGAAGTAAAGATGTTTCACTCAAATCGTCAGCTTTATAAAAGTGTAATATGTTTTAAAAATGTGTAAAAGATTTGTTAACACCCACGAAGGGATAGTTAACGAACCTATATTTTATTTTATTTTATAACCGTCGTTGAACAGCCGACTCGATTTTTTGGGTTTACGACTACTAATGTTCAACGTCGTAGTCTTGTAATTTTGAACCTAACCCAGAAGACAAGGGAACTCCTAGATCAAGTATTGGGAGAAGTTTGCCTTCGTGGAGAACTTTTTGATGGAACTAACCCGCATTTGCGTTAGATGGAGAGGAAAACCTCTCACGGTTAGCCTGACAGCATAGGAATTTTAACCCACGATCCGTCAACTACTGAGGATATTTTATGTCAGCACTGTAGTCGATACAATCCGGATGCGGAATTTGTATCAACCAGCAATCTCTGGGGTTCGAACCCTGTTTACCTCATTGGAATGCGAACTCTTATCCCTCAACGAACTTATATTGTAATTATTGTGTAAGCATTTTCTTGGTTTGATTTTCCTTTAACTTCATTAGAAGACATGCTAAATTTCAATGAAAATGTACAGTGTGCAAAACAAAAAACGAACCACCCTGAATAACTTTTGATCTAATGATCAGATCTTCCCGTTCCAGGACTCTATCTTAATTTTTCGAGGGTGTGACCTCAAATATGTTAATCAATTAATCACGTACTTTCTCTGAATAAAAATGCAATTTTTTCGATTGATTCGGATTTCTTGCCCTTAAATTATCGAAGGTAGCCGCTATCGAGGTACAAAATAGACTTACAGTGGAATCTGTGCAAATTGATCTCATTAAAAAGTGATAACTCAAATTTGCAATTCAAAATTTTCAAATTTTTTTATTTTTTTAAGAAAAAAAAATCATTGTGTTCAGGGTTATCAACCCAATTTATGATAAAAAAAACATCATTAGAAGCTCAGAAAAGTCTCCCAATAGTCTCTTTTTCCTGGAAATAGTTGCTTTATTAATCTTTTCAGGCGAAAAAAAAGTTGCCATAGTTGCCCCAGGTTGAAAATAGTTGCATATAGTCACATTTTAGTCACCTGTAGCAACCCTGGATTGCTAGATCAAAAGTTATTAAGGGTGGAACGTTTATTTTACTTTATTTTATTTTTGTACACTGTACAATGCATTCATCTGAAAACGTTCTACCTTGAATAACGCTTTAATTAGTATTTTTTTTTTTTTTTTACATTGCTTAAAATTCAATTTTGTTTCGGAGAGAATATTTAAAAGACCCTAATCTTTAGTTGGAAATTCTTCACCGAAGAAGAAAAATAAATAAAAAGTTCAATTTGTTTTGGTGGGATATAAAATTTTTATTCAATTTTTTAAATTTTTTTTTCTAGTAGGATATACGGTTTGATTGAGAAACGAAAAACTACCAACAACGAATACCAGCTGCTCTAAAAAGTGCCAAATATGATTTATCGACTCACCCTTTTCTTTATAATCCTCGCATGGAATCTCACAGCTGCCCACAAGATGACATTCGACAAAGGTGTGATGACCTTGGTAATGACTGTCTCACCACGGTTAGTCCCTTCCGCGACCACCAGGCCGTAGTCACATATCTCAAGCTGTTGAGTCAGAGCCAAAGGATGGATACTACGATGACTCTCGCCTCTTCGACGGGCACCAGTATACAAGTCCAGCAACGGCCTCTGCAGGGACACTATTCCTTTGAGTGGTTGCCTCTTCTTCCGGACAAAGGACACAGATCCCAGGTACTTGACCTGGAATCTGGCCGTCAAATCCAAATCAAAGGACATTTCACTTGAAAATGAATCGGCAGTCCTTGGATTCGGTGTCTGTTAGATTCAAGTTAAAAGGCATTTTTAATTGAATTGCCAATCCTTGGTTTTTATTGAGGTAAAGTGCCATTGCACTAAGGACATCATGCCAGGTTCGAAAGTACTTCAGCTGGTTAGTAATAATCTCAAGTTCCGAACGTCCACAGTCGGTGCATCTTGGTTTCGGTGGTGAATCACATTGACCTGCTTTGTTTACTTTGTATGTAATAAAATGATTTCATTTTAATAATTATTTTTTGAATTCAGCTGTAATGTATTCGTAGAATCAAGATCAACCTGAAAAAAAATACAGTAGCATATTAATGAGTGCAAAATATTATCAAGACTTGAGAATTTTATTAACAAATCAAAATGATGCATTGTGGGATTTTTAGACTCCGACGGCAGTCAACATTCCGTACGTTCGCGTAAATGTGTTCCACACGTACGCGCAAGCTCTGTAGAGAACCGAGATTGTTCTAATATCAATTGTTTCAGCAGGACATACGTAAATAAAAATGTGGAAGTGCCAACTGAAACTGCCAATTGTCTCCTATAGATAAAGAAGAGGTTAGCCTGATTGGTAGGACGCTGGGCCTATGTCTGTCTACAGAGCTTGCGCGGAACGTGTTGTTTCGCGTGTTGATACGAACAATAACGGAACCGATATTGTTACGCTTATCAGGCGAAAGTGCGACATTCAACGTGCAAGTACAAAATCTCACTAATGAAAAGAGATTTAGCACTTTCACAAAGCATGCCGCACGTTCAAATACATATGTTCTACATAAGCTCTGTAAAAGACATGATATATAGTCGGACCTCTATTTAACGACGTCTCTAAATCNTTAGTTATTCTTTCACAATCCAGTCATTTTGACTGCTTTTGGGCAATATAGGTATATACTAAGTTTCAGTCTTTCTAGTGTTAAAAGTTAAGTGGCTGAGAAATTCAATTTAAGGTTATTTTCCCCATAAAATGGGTTAACAAGTTTGAAATATTCTGAATTATTTGGGGAAATAGAGTAAGTGAATCTCAAAGAAAAGTTCATTAAATAGAAAATTTACTTCTCTATTTAAAAGATATTTTACTAAGAAATTTCCAAAATATTCTTGGTTCCTCAGCAAAATAAATAAAATAAAAACGCAAAATAGAAAAATTTGCAAAATGGAAGTTCGTTGAACAGAAGTCCGGCTGTAGTTCTTTGAGTACCAAATCTCTCTGGGATAGCTGATATAGTTCTTTGTAGCAACTATTCTGTATAGGACATTTGTACGTTAAAAGTGCCAAATCTCTCGAATAGAGATATAATCACTTTCAAGTAGCATTTGGCACTTTCGCGGACATATGTTCGGTGCAATCTTAGCAGAGAACTGAGATTGTTCTGTAGCAACTACAATGGAGCAATCGTTGATAAGAGTGCGGGATTCAACAAGAAAGAGCCAAATCTCACTATTATCATTTCAGATTTTTTTATATTCTTCTTTTTGAGGAATTTTTTTAATTTAATTTTAGTTCGTTTGTGAAAAAGTATATTTCAATTTTTGCTAAAACGTAGCGCGTAGTTGCTAGATACTCAACTTACCGCAATCTTTTTTTCCTGGATAAAACGCAAATAATAAAAAGAACAAAAACAAATTCAACTACTTTATCGCATTCTGGTGAGAACAGTTTAGAAGCAATAAAGGTTTTCGTTTGTCATTTTAAAATGAATAAAAAAAAATGTCTGATTCTCGTATGAGCACTGCGCGAAGAAAAATAAATTAAATAAGAATAGAACGAATAAAATGTCTGGAGAATCATGATATTTTTCATGAGGAGAAACATAATATTTTGAGCACGAGAAAATGTTCATGATTTAAATTGGAGTGAAAACCTGTTATCGTTACACGTAAATTGATTACCAAATTTTAATTTTTTTATAGGACGCTGTGTTTATTGGTTTAATAATTATCTTTGTATACATACTAATGAGACTAAAAATAAAAATTCTGGAGATGATTATCTTAATATTAATTAAAGTAAATGAAGAATTCGAACAATTAATTTGAAAAAATGAATTTTATGAGCTACATTATTTATAAAAAAAAAATACATTGTATGAATTAAAAGCAGTGATCGCAGAGTCTTTCTAAAAATGAAATAGTGTAGGAGAATTAAGAAATTTTTCACCTATAATAGGAATAAACGAAATTTTTTAACTACTTCGGCATATTAATAGTTTAAGTAATATTATTGAGTTTTCAAATTAAAATTTAATAAATTTAAGTGAAAAATAAAAATTTTGCATTTTGCAAACCTTAAAATTAAATTAAAATTCTGTTTGTTTGTATAAAATAAACTGACTATAACCATCAGTTTCTAATTGTTTATAGAACACTGCGAATACAGATTAAAAGGAATAAGATAAAATTAAAAAAATATATTATCTGTGCTGAATTTGAGCACTAAATTCATTTCAAAACTGAATGCTTGGTCTACATTGTTGTTCGTTTTTGTAAATTTTAGAAGTAAATCCTTTCTTTTTTTCTCCTTTTTCCAGATAAATTTGGATTGCGTTTAAGTTCCTCCATATTCATTGAGGTTATTGGGTAGAATTTTTAGCTTTATATTCATAAAAGATTTCGACTCATATTCTCAAGTTTGATTTAAATTAATTATGTATTGAGAAAATTATATGGTGTAGCACAACAATTTCATGCTTCAGAGCATGGAAACGACCGCTTTCGCTTTTCACTCCCATAAGAAGAAGAATATAATCAACCTAAATCGCCCTTTCTTCAAACTATTTGTGATGCGATTTTCAGCTAATTCTCCGAAATGTTATAAATATAACCATAACAACCTCAATTTTATACTTGCAATTTGAATTGTAAATTTAGAAATTGGATTACTTCAATTTTCTCTATAATGATTAGCCGTCATTTTTTCCGATCGAATTTTTCTTAACTGTTTTTAAAATAGAAAAAAAAATGATATAAAACTACGTTTGCATTTTTACTGTCTCATGTTCTTTTTTGAGTAATTTTTTGGGGAAAAAAATTGTTAGCTCAATTATTTAATTTTTTTTTAAATTTTAGAGATGCCAACTGCTACGCTTTCTTCAAACGTTTCAATAAATTGGTAGTGAATTAATCAGTAAAACTTGTTGAATACGGATAATTAAGTTTACTTTTTACCGTCCCGCAGTTGAATGATCGTTAAGACACAGTTCCCAGCAGATCATCGAAGACAAGCATCCCCGGCTGCGGTCAGTGTGAGGTTGGGTGACCACTTGAATCAGTCTGTGTAGGGACCGAGGGTGTGCGGTATATTGTCCTCGTTAAACTGTTCTACCGTAAAGTGCTCGATTTCGCGTGCAGGTCGCCAAACTACCAAAGTGGGGGTGCCATCCCCTCTGCAGAGGATCAAAATTTAGATGGCATGTCTCCGGATCATCCTCAGGGATGTTTCCCAAACTGTCGCCAATAGCCCATGGTGCAGTTCCAGTGCGACGTAAATGAACTACAACAGCAACAACAACAGCTTGCTTTTTACGAGCGTGACTACGTAATAATTGCACAAAAGTTGCATTTTATATGATACCTTGAATATTTGATACATAGTGATTGAAAAACTACTTAAAATGAAAAATATTAAATTAAAAATAAATCTCATTACAATTAAAAATATTTTTTAACAAAGCGGAGCTGGCAACTCTGAAATTTATTAAGGTGAAGCTATCATTTTAAGTATGTTAAGTTTAGTTCGTGGACGTTTCGATAATTCGTATCAAAATGATTTTCACGAACTTTGCAATTACGGAACTAACATCAGTTTTCATTATTCTGATCACTTACTATTCGTTGTTGCGAAATATTTTATTCAATACTTATCATGTCCTTGCACTATTTCTTAAAGTGGTAGTAACATAAGAAAATATCAGCTTAGCTTAAGCTCCAATTTTCTACCACTTTTTACAAAACAGTAGGGGAGAGTGGGGTAAATTGTAACAGGGTACGATTGTAACAGAGCAAAAATTTCGAGTGTCGGGTTCTAGATTTGATTCCTAGGTGGCGCACAAGGTGTATTTAATAAATCTACATGTACACACCTGCTGGCAACCATTTTTATGTACTTTTGAAAGAGTTACATAACAAAAGATATTTTCACGCTACGTAAGTGCTTTTTTTGGTATTAGAATATTATATTATAGCAAAGTAATTTTATTTAAACAAATAAAAATTATTAACCGAATATGTAAGTGAACACCTTAATTAACATTTCAATAAAAAAAATTAGTTTTGTTAATTAACTAGCATTGTTTTTAACAAATGAAGCTGAAATGGCGTCATGGGGACGTTTGTAACAATAAGTAAAGGGGCGATTGTAACAGCTGAAAATAAATAATCTTATGTTTACAAACCATTACTTAACTCTTTAAGAACCACCAATAGTTTCCTATATCATTCATATTATGTTGCATGTGCATTATTTTATTTGTTCCCTTTCACAGCATAAATTAAAATTTTTAACCCCTTAAAGTTAAAAGCCCTTTAGGTCTCTGCTCATAATTATTTTTACTATTTTTCCTCCTAAAATATCACTACTATTTTGATCAATAAAAAAATATATCACAACTATGATAATATATATACTAATTGACTATGTTTTAGTTGAATTTATGAACTGTTACAATTGACCCCGTAAGTGGGGACAATTGTAACAACTGCACGACTGTCAAAAATTGTTAATAACTAATATAATAACATTTAAAATAAGGTATATATTTATTTTCTAGTAGAGGATAGTCTACTTTATTCGTCTGTCAATTAATACTAATAATATATTGGATTTTTTGTTAGTTAAAAATAGTTAAGTAAAAAATGTTACAATTGACCCCACTCTCCCCTACTGAAAAAAAAGGAGTGGCACAAATGTAACGTCAATGCGAAATGAATGAAATAAGAGGATTCTATTTTGCTTTGATATTCTGACCCATTTCGTTACTTCTAAATGTATAACCATTATTTTCATGTACACACCAAATGCAACCTGTGAACATCATCATCATCAATGGCTCAACAGCCCAGGGTGGGCCTTGGCTTTTTCAAAAGTTTTTTCTGGGCCAACCTTTTTCCTGGTAGCGTTTTCCAGTTTTTAATTAATTGTTCAATTTAAGACTAAAGGGTCTTTTTCTAGGCCATCTATCCGTCTCAAATTCGGCCTGCTAACTGGTCTGGCATTGAAAACTCCTTTTGCGGAACGGTTTTCATCCATTCTGATAACGTGGTCTGCCCATTTTGTTCTTTGTCGTTCAATGAAGATAATAATGTCAGGTTCATTATATGAGTGATAAAACTCTACGTTTGTTCTTTTAAGCCACACCATTTTTTTTAAACTTTTTTTTTTTAAAAATTGCACCAAAAATTCCTCTCAAGACCTTTCTCTCAAAGGTACCCAACCTAACCTAAACTGTGAAGATTGTCAGACTGATTACTTAGAATGATAGAAATGAAATTCCGACAGTTAGTAAGGCTATCTTTTCTGTTATGAACGCACCCAGGCCAAACCACGAGAAAGACCCCCCACACCATTATGCTCCCACCACTATAACAACCCGGATGTCCGAATACTTTTGGCCAGATAGTGTAGATGACAACGCACATTTTTGTAAAAAAATATTTTGAACTTTATAAACTAATGTAACTCGTTAAAATATCCCGTCATGAGGTGATGTATTAACAAAATTAAAAAATATAGCGCAAACTCGCTAGCTGGTGCGAAAGCGCTGTTAAAAAGCACAGTTGAAACAACTCTGTATAATAAATTAGCCATGTAAAAAATCAGCGAAAAAAAGCATCAGCTAAAAAGCACCATTTAAACAATTTGTATGAATTCAACAACCCATTTGATTCTGGGCATTGAATTAAAAGTTGAAAAAAAGTATTGATTTGAATGCAATTAGATATATATTTAAAACTGATTAATAAAAAAGGATTAATTTCAATTTAGTGGAAAGGAACTTTTATTAGTTTATATATTTTTCAATCGTAAATTTCCTAAAATAGTTTTATCACAAATAATGCATCATTTTACAATAATGTGTCTGTAGGGGAAAATATTAATGTTAATGATAAATACAATTCATTTTATGCAATTTTGAATGAAAGAATGCATTTAAAAATTATGATTTGTGTATGATTATTATATCATAATATAATGAGTGTAATTATTGGAATTTAGAAAATTTTTATAAACGCTAAATAAACCTAATAAATTTTTTTTTCAATAAATTTAACTTATTCTTTGTAAATTTAATTCATTTTTCAAATAAAATTACAATCCCATTCAAATAAATATTTAGTTGTATTAAATTCGGGTTCAAAGCCCCAAATTCATACAATTGTTAAAAAAGTTCTTTTTTCGACTGTTTTATTACAGTTTTTTCTTTGTGCTTTTTAAAAGCTTATTTATTTTGGTGCTCTCTTTTCCGTTTACCAAACGCGTAACAAATACCGTTAACCTCACTAGTTTTCGATTGTCGGGACAAACGTTCTTCAAAAAACGTCACATTTATCAGCGACGCTATAACGTAACATCGAACGTTATCAGACGTCAAAAAATTTTATATTATAATAGAATAAGTGTAATTATTGGAATTTAGAAAATTTTTATAACAGCTTAAATAAACCTAATCAATTCTTTTTTTTAACAAATTTAAATTATTCTTTGTAAATGAATTCATTTTTTAAATAATATAAAATTCTATTCGAATAAATATTTAGCTATATTTATTGAGTTCGTGTTCAGCTCACCAAATTCATACAATTGTTAAAGTCATGCTTTTTTTCAGCTTTTCTATAGTTTTTTCTTTGTGCTTTCTTAGAAATTTATTTATTTTGGTGCTCTCTTCTATGTTTACCAACTGCCGTAACGGATGCCGTTTTGCGTTAACCTCACTAGTTCTCGATTGTCGGGATAAATGTTCTTCAAAAAACGTCAAATTTTTCAGCGACGCTGTTACGTAGCGTCAAACGTTATCAGACGTCAAGAAATTTTATATTATAATAGAATAAGTGTAATTATTGGAATTTGGAAATTTTTTATAACGGCTTAAATAAACCTAATCAATTCTTTTTTTCAACAAATTTAAATTATTCTTTGTAAACTAATTCATTTTTTAAATAATATAAAATTCTATTCGAATAAATATTTAGCTATATTTATTGAGTACGTGTTCAGCTCACCAAATTCATACAATTGTTAAAGTCATGCTTTTTTTCAACTTTTCTATAGTTTTTTCTTTGTGCTTTCTTAGAAATTTATTTATTTTGATGCTCTCTTCTATGTTTACCAACTGCCGTAACGGATGCCGTTTTGCGTTAACCTCATTAGTTTTCGATTGTCGGGATAAATGTTCTTCAAAAAACGTCACATTTATCAGCGCCGCTATAACGTAGCATCGAACGTTATCAGACATCAAGAAATTTTATATTATAATAAAATAAGTGTAATTATTGGAATTTAGAAAATTTTTATAACGGCTTAAATAAACCTAATCAATTCTTTTTTTTCAACAAATTTAAATTATTCTTTGTAAATGAATTCATTTTTTAAATAATATAAAATTCCATTAGAATAAATATTTAGCTATATTTATTGAGTTCGTGTTCAGCTCACCAAATTCATACAATTGTTAAAGTCATGCTTTTTTTCAGCTTTTCAACAGTTTTTTCTTTGTGCATTTTTAGAAATTTATTTATTTTGGTGCTCTCTTCTATGTTTCTCAACTGCCGTAACTTCCGTTAACCTCACTAGTTTTCGATTGTAAGGACAAATTTTCTTCAGAAAGCGTCAAATTTTTCTGCGACGCTATAACGTAGCATCGAACGCTATCAGACGTCAAGAAGAAAGAAAAAACATTCAACTCGTGGTTTCAAATAAAGGGATCTTATTAAACGTCAGGAATAAAATTAATCGAAAAATATTACCGAGTTTTCGGAGAATATTACACTTAACATGCGCGTAGGTGTGAAGTTGTGAGGTTTAACAACCTTGTCTTACAGTAAAACCAAAGCCTGAAGGTAATAAACAAGAAAAATGCGTGGGGGGTGCCTCAAATTGGATAGCATAAGCATAAATAAGCGTTTTCTTAATGACATCCACATTTGAGCCAGTTTTACCCTTTTGCATTATAAGAAATTTATTTCCCGAAGAAGATTAAAATCAGAGAAAATTTTTTTTTCTATGAATAAAAAGAAAGGGACAAATATAACTGCGTTCGTATTTTCTGCATTCTTCTGATTTACTAATTGAATAATTTGAGTGTAGAATAGACTCGTTAAAAAGCAAGAAAAAAATTAATGCAAAAAATATGAAGAAAAACTGTTAGAGAAAAGACATTTTGTAACAAAAATAATGTAGAACAATTTCTTTTAAATAGGATAAGGAGAAGATTAAAATCAGAGAAAGTAAAATTTCTATGAACAAAAAAAAAAAAAGGGAAAATATAACTCGTCGTATTTTCTGCATTCTTCTGATTTAGTATTTGAGTAAGTTGAGTGTAGAATAGACTCGTTAAAAAGCAAGAAAAAAATTAATGCAAAAAATATGAAGAAAAACTGTTAGAGAAAAGACATTTTGTAACAAAAATAATGCTGAATAATTTTCTTTAAATAGGATAAGGAGAAGATTGAAATCAGAGAAAGTAAAATTTCTATGAATAAAAAAAAAGGCAAAATATAACTCGTCGTATTTTCTGCATTCTTCTGATTTACTATTTGAGTAAGTTGAGTGTAGAATAGACTCGTTAAAAAGCAAGAAAAAAATTAATGCAAAAAATATGAAGAAAAACTGTTAGAGAAAAGACATTTTGTAACGAAAATAATGTTGAATAATTTCCTTTAAATAGGATAAGGAGAAGATTAAAATCAGAGAAAGTAAAATTTCTATGAATAAAAAAAAAGGGAAAATATAACTCGTCGTATTTTCTGCATTCTTCTGATTTACTATTTGAGTAAGTTGAGTGTAGAATAGACTCGTTAAAAAGCAAGAAAAAAATTAATGCAAAAAATATGAAGAAAAACTGTTAGAGAAAAGACATTTTGTAACAAAAATAATGTAGAACAATTTCTTTTTAATAGGATAAGGATATTTTTCTGTTTAAAGGGTACTTTTTTATTTAACCTTTGGCGTATTCTATTTAAAGTTTTTGAATAACAAGATATTTTTATATCTATATATTTTAATGCAAATTTAGAAACTTATTTGATAATAAATGCCAAAAATTGGCGAAAATTAGCTGTAAAACATAAAAATAATAATTTAATTCACTAATCCATTGTCTATTCCGTAGATATTATGTCTAGAAAACATTCATGCAAAATTTCATGTAATTTAATTTCTAAGTTTTTTAAAATATAGAATTCTAAAATTTTTAAAAATATTTCTCTTAGAATGAAGGAAAATAAGCAAAAGGTTTCATATAATTTTAACTAAAATATTTTAAAATATTTCTTTTAGAATGAGGAAAAATAAGTAAAAAATTTCATGTAATTTTAACTAAAATATTTTAAAATATTTCTTTTAGAATGAGGGGAAATATGCAAAAACTTTCATGTAATTTTAACTAAAATATTTTAAAATATTTCTTTTAGAATGAGGGACTATTTAAAAAATAACTACTTATAATTCAGTAACTTCAAATATTGTATTCTCTTTTTCTCTCAATCGATTAGGGATTTTGAATGTAGTTTGTTTCTCATTTATTGATCAAAAACTTCGGACATCTTATTGTTAATTTTGAAACATAATTTAATTTCGAAAAACGTGTTGTATTCAGCTATCGATAAATATCTAATCAAGGTTTTAAACATAGTTTACATTTTTTTAAAAAGTAGATAAAAGGAAAATGAAATTAAGTCAAAAATTTGATTAAAACTGCGTATTGATGAGCAGCATACGTTTAAAAATTTCAGATATAAAATATTAGTTATCAAATTTTGAGTAAAAATGTTTCCAATTTAAATACATTGAAGCTTAGGAAAACTTTCAATAACTCTGAAGGCATGGTTATCGAGGTAAATCATAATAAAAATAAACTGAACTCAGTGGCGCGACAGCCCATAGAGGGCCAAGGCCTACTGTGCCCATCTCAGTTTTCTTGACCTTGGGCTCTGGGGGGCAGGAGCAGTTGTACCGGTCAGGTGGTCAGCCGAAGGCAGAACTCCCAGTGTTTAGTTCCCAAGCATGCTTGGTACTCATTTATCGACCCACTGAAGGGATGAAAGGCTGAGTCAATCTTGCCTGGCCCGAGGATCGAACCAGGGACCTTGCACGACAGAGCGAAGCGCTACCGCTCAGCCACCAGGCGTATAATAAAAATACTAAGACCAGAAATAGCATATTTTAAACACATTTTAGTAAGCACGCATTTTGAGCAGTTTTCATTTTTGTAAAAATGCATTTTGAACTAGGTCCTAAACTAGTCAGTACTGTGTCATTTCTTAAGAAAGAATTTTGACCCGAGTCCATTTCTATAAACACGCATTTTGACCTGTGGTCAGAATAAAAAGATTCGATGATCTTCAATATACCTGATCTTCAATGTTGTTATGAACTTGAAACCTCTTTTTATGCTTTATCAAACACACAAATAAGTCGTTTTTAAAGCCATCATTGTTAAAACGTTAATATTTTTGCTATATCGTGCGAAATATAGTGCAGTTTAGTATACCGATTTCTTAGTTATTATTTTTTTTAAAGAGGTTAATGACGGGACAAACTGAATTGATAAGCTACTTTAATTTCTTTTTACTTTAAATATGAATGAAACAGTTTTATTTTCCTTCATTATATACAAAAATGTTGCAGGCGTAGAAAATTTTTTTTCTTCTTCTTATGCTTAAAATATTAAATGATGAGTGAAGAGCAGGACAAACGTAAATAACTATAATAGGGCTTAAATAAGCCGTGGTGGCTCAAGGAATAGAGCATTCGCATTTCATTAAGGTGAACCGGGTTTAAATCCCAGCGATGGCTTCTGGATTGGACGAATTCCGCACCCGGCTCGCACCGACCTCAGTACTGAATTAAAATATCCTCAGTGGTAGACGGTTCATGGGTTAGAGTACCCTTGCCATCAGAATAATCGTGGGATGTTTTCCTGTCCATGTACGCAAATGCAGGTTAGTTCCATCGAAATGTCCTCCACGGAGGCAAATGTCTCCCAATACTTGATCCAGGAGTTCACTTCTCTTCTGCATTGGGTTCAAAAATACAAGACTACGGATTTGAACATTGGAAGTCGTAAACTGAAAATTCGGTCGGCTATTTAACGACGGTTATAAAATAGATTAAAATGTTACTGTGGATTGTGCTGTTATTTATTAGAAATAAACTGTACTCCGTTGCAAGTTAAGAAAAGACCACTGCTGTATTGAACTTAAGTAATCATATCCGCGACTTTTCTTTTCTTTTCAAATTATAAAAATATGCTTTCAAAGCAATATAAAAGCTTTTAAAAAGTTAAACACTTCAGACAACGTGCGCTATCTTTTACGATATATCTAATATATATAATTCTCTTACGCGGCTCCCAATTTTTGGCTGTATTTCTTTTCAGCCGGTGGCAACGTATGCTTTGTTTTGTTTACGTTACTATTTCTATTACACGGCGAATCGACCAATGATTGCCGCTAAAAATGTCGCATGCCAAATCTAGTTGAGGTGACTCAACATATAGCGCTTTTAAAAACGGAGACTGTAATAACGAGAGAGCATCAGCTGCGGCAATCTCATACTATTAAGGTAGTCAGAAGTGAATAGTCTTTGTCGATATATCTCTATTTTAGTATTTTGTCGAAAGCGCTTTTTTTCGCGAATTTATATATTACGAATTTATTTGACGATTTTTGATTTATATTACGAATTATACTATAGCACATTTCTAATAGGTTTAACGAATTACATGTCATTTATTTGAATTCAAATTTATTTTAGTGACTTAGTATTTACTAAAAAGATGTAATTTTTTTTTAAAAAAAAGTTTTTATATGGAATTCAATCATTGTTTTGAATTCTTAGAATTTTGTGCAGTTGCAATGTACCTAAGTTAGTAGCGAGAGAAGCGAGCTTGACTTGCGAAGCAAACCATATAAGATTGCGTAGCAATTTTCGGGGGTTGGCGAGCGTTAGTGAGCAGGGGGCGCAGCCCACTAGTATAATAGAATTATTTAAAAAACGTTAGCGAATTCATATCGACCAGCGATGGCTGGGAGATATGAATTCCGCATCCGGCTTGCACCGACTACACATGACGTAAAATACCCTCAGTGGTAGACGGATTATGGGTTACAGTTCCCTCGACGTAAGACTAACCGTGGGAGGTTTTCGTGGTTTCCCCCTCCAAGTAACGTAAATGCGGGTTAGTTCCTTCAAAAAGTCTTCCACAAAAGCAAATTTCCCCCAATACTTGATCCCCTTACCTTCAGGATTGAATTCAAAATGACAAGGCTACTGAGTTGAAGATTAGTAGTCGTTAGTGCCCAAAAATTGGTTCGACTGTTTGACGACGGTTATAAAATAAATAAATAAAATGATTCTGACCACTCGTCTCCCGATGAGATGATCAAGGTGTCTGATCGATATGAATGTGTCCCTGTACGCACCAACTGCAGTACTGATGAAAATAGCCTCATTAGTAGACGGTTAAAATTCAGAGAGTTCTCTAACGGCTGGTACAGAAAAATCGGTCTTCTACTACGCTGCAAAAGTCGTCAAAATAATTACGATGTCTTAATTGAAACTTTAAAGCCATATAAGGATGCCACGATTGACTAAAAATGTAAAAAGTGGTAAAAACTCAATTCATTTTGTTTATTTATAATCTCTTTATTCAATCGCAACTATCACTCTGTGATTTACATTTCAAATTATTCATATTTAAATCAAAAAAGTTCTTAGCGTCCACTTTCCACGGTAAACTAAATAAAATATGCTAGTAATTGTTGCTAATTTCAATCCCTTTAAATAAAACTTAGAAATCTATCTGCCACCACTTTTTGCATTTTTATTCAGCCGTTTGTGTGCAATCATTTCCATGGTGACTGTTACAAAGTACGTTATATATGGGAACATCGGGTGGCAGAGGTAAATAAAATGATACTATACTTTTTGCAAAATATTTTGTAAAGACAATCAGAATTTTGGTTACTTTAACCAACATTTCAAAAGCCTCTCGGTGAAAAAAGTGGAAGAAAGTGACCTTTTATATGAATTTTTCAATCATTCACAAGTTATGGCATGGAAAATATGCTACCACCAGAAATTTTTTCTCCGCAAAACGTACAAAATTAGCCACCTTGAAAAGGGTGACAATTTTTTAAAAGAGTGAAAAAGGGAGTGACGAGAAATGTGACACCACACATATTTATTAAAGTAAAAACATTTAAAATTGGCAGATTAAATAATTTTGTATTGTTTTTATTATTTTTTTTATTAAAACATGCAATCATTATTATAGTTATGCTTACAAATGTCATTAAAACAAAATAACTAAAATTTAAATTTAAAAAAGAAAATTTAAATATGATTTATTAATATGCGCTTGCGTCGCATGAATATCGTTTTTTATAATTTAGGGTGTCATGAGACAAGGGTTTGGGTATAGCAAAGTGTGACACTTCGTTACAAAGGGGAAGCGAAGATTAAAAATTTTGAAAAAAATTGTGACATCATTTCTGAACAACTGCTATTAATTTTTTTTNTGACTTAGTATTTACTAAAAAGATGTAATTTTTTTTAAAAAAAAAGTTTTTATATGGAATTCAATCATTGTTTTGAATTCTTAGAATTTTGTGCAGTTGCAATGTACCTAAGTTAGTAGCGAGAGAAGCGAGCTTGACTTGCGAAGCAAACCATATAAGATTGCGTAGCAATTTTCGGGGGTTGGCGAGCGTTAGCGAGCAGGGGCGCAGCCCACTACTATAATAGAATTATTTAAAAAAAACGTTAGTGAATTCATATCGACCAGCGATGGCTGGTAGATATTAATTCCGCATCCGGCTTGCATCGACTACACATGACGTAAAATACCCTCAATACAAGACGGATCATGGGTTAGAGTTCCCTCGTCGTCAGACTAACCGTGGGAGGTTTTCGTGGTTTTCCCTTCCATGTAACGTAAATGCGGGTTAGTTCCTTCAAAAAGTCTTCCATAAAAGCAAATTTCCCCCAATACTTGATCCCCTTGCCTTCAGGATTGGATTCAAAATTACAAGGCTACGGAGTTCAAGATTAATAATCGTTAGCCCCAAAAATTGGGTCGGCTGTTTGACAACGGCTAAAAAATAAATAAATAAAATGATTCTGACCACTCGTCTCCTGATGAGATGATCAAGGTTTGAATCATAACGATGTCTGATAGATATGAATCCCTCCCTGTACGCACCAACCGCAGTACTGATGAAAATAGCCTCAGTAGTAGACGGTTAAAATTCAAAGAGTTCTCTAACGGCTAGTACAGAAAAATCGGTCTTCTGCTGGGCTGCTAAAGTCATCAAACCAATGACGACGATGCCTTAATTGAAACTTTAAAGCCATACAAGGATGCCACGGGTGACTAAAAATGTAAAAAGTGGTAAACTCAATTCATTTTGTTTATTTATAATCTCTTTATTCAATCGCAATTATCACTCTGTGATTTATATTTCAAATTATTCATATTTAAATCAAAAAAGTTCTTTGTGTCCACTTTCCACGGTAAACTAAATAAAATATGCTAGTAAAAGTTGCTAATTTTAATCCTTTTAAATAAAACTTTGAAATTTATCTGCCACCACTTTTTGCATTTTTATTCAGCCGTTTGTGGCAACCATTTCCATGGTGACTGTTACAAAGTACGTTATGTATTGGAACATCGGGTGGCGGAGGTAAATAAAATGATACTACACTTTTTGCAAAATATTTTGTATAGACAATCAGAATTTTGGTTACTTTAACCAACATTTTAAAAGCCTCACGGCGAAAGAAGTGGAAGAAACTGACCTTTTATATGAATTTTTCAATCATTCACAAGTTATGGCATGGAAAATATGCTACCACCAGAAATTTTTTCTCCGCAAAACGTACAAAATTAGCCACCTTGAAAAGGGTGACAATTTTTTAAAAGAGTGAAGTGGGGAGTGACGAAAAAATCACATCACACATTTTATTAAATTAAAAACATTTAAAATTGGCGGATAAAACCTTTTTGTATTGTTTTTAATTTTTTTTATCAAAACATACAATCATTATTATTGTTATGCTTACAAATATCATTAAAACAAACAGTTAAAAGTTTCAAAAGGAAATTTAAATATGATCTATTAATGAGTTTGTGTCGTATGAATATCGTTTTTGTAATTTAGCGTGACATGAGACAAGGGTTTGGGTATAGTAAAGTGTGACACTTTGTCACAAAGAAGATGCGAAGATTGAAAATTTTGAAAAAAATTGTGACATAATTTCTGAGCAACTGCCATTTTTTTTTTTTTTTTTTTTTTTTTTTTGTTTTTTTTTTTTNTTTTTTTTTTTCATTTTTAAAACATGAAAGATGTTTGAATTCTTCTTAATATTTCAGGAAGAAAGAAAGGGACTTCCACAATTCAGGACTATTATTAAGCAAAAATTATAGGTAAAAAGGTTTCTATCTATAATTTATGTTTTCAAACTTGAGGTAGTTTATTTACGTTGAAAAAACGCTCGATTTCTAATAAAAAATTAAAGGAGTATTCAAGTAATTATATATTACTGTCACTGTGAATATTACTGTTTAAGAATTTTCTGTGACATTGTAGAATGAGCTACAAATCCGTCATTGATATTTCTTGGATAGTAGATTTTTAACCACATAAAATATCACTGAATTTTACGAAATTAGTAAAAAATTACGCGTCAATAAATTTTGGTAATATTTGTACTTTTTTTTGAAACTTAAAAAAATATTATTTAAAAATTCTCAGTGAAAAATTATGTTTAAAATTTAAAAACTCATCGCTGATAGTGCATTTCGGATGCAAAACTAATTTCAGTTTTTTATCAATGTGAATTCAATATTTTTCAATCAATATGAATTTAATATTTTTCAATCAATATGAATACAATATTTTTCAATCAATATGAATTCAATATTTTTCAATCAAAATGAATTCAATTTTGCATCAATATTTTTTATCAATATAAAGTTTATGCTCCAAAAACTTTTATTGCACTCGTATTTTTTTAATTCGAAATTTAAAATATACTGTTCAAAAATATATAATTGATACCATTGATAATTTAATCTCAAAATTTACAATTCCCCGAATCATAATTGATATTTTCCGATTAAAAATTTTTAATTCGTATAAAATTATTCTAACATTTCTCTATAATCAAAAATTTAAATCATTACTTACCTAAAAAAAATTATGGGTGTATGTTATCCTTACTCGCATAACTTCCCTTATCCTTTAGATATATCCAATTGGCACAAAAAGAAAGAGAAAAATTAAAATTGATAAAATTCACACACTGGTTGAAATCCTTAATTCTGTTCAATTCGATTACTACGCACATCCAAACACGCCTAAAATAAACAAAACTTTCCTTCGCAGAACGTTCTTTCTCTAGTGTTTAAAGAGTTCTATTCCCGTATCGTCCGGTTCGGGCTGAATTGTTTCGAAAGTGAAGAAAGTCAGCAGACGACATCCCTCAAACGAGAGAGAAAGCTATTGCCCTACTTCCCAAATACGGTTTGGAGCTGCTATTGCTATTACCTTTCTTGGCCTATATCGTTCTAACACCTTCCCCCTTCTCCCCCNAAACATAAAATTTTTCATAATGTAATAATAGGCGTAGCTTCCGTTTTGGTTTTTATGTAGGATATCGTTTGGTTTTATGAAGTTAGAACAACAAAACACTACTCTCGCAGCGCTTTTATCCCACTCTCGTGATTTGCGTTACGTCTTTTAAACCTAATGAGAAATATAGATCATCCAAAATCAATAAATAAAAACATTTCCGCATTACTGATTAAATTAACTGATTTTTATCTTAACAATAACCCTTACACAATTTCCATAATACTAACTTTTATTTTTTCCAATTATTTCCAAAAATATTGATCCAAACAACATGAGGTTACAAGAGATTACCAGAAAAATCAATGTGTGTTTGCAAAGGATAAACGACATGAAAATAAGCAAGGGACTATGATGCAAAGATAATGTCAAGTACTTGACTCGACACATGATGTAAGGTAAATGGTACTGGAAATTTATGGTACTTTGAATCCTAATAATGGTACTTTGAATAATGATTATAGGACATTCTACGATCTAATCCTAAAATGGCACACAGATCTTAGCGAAGAGGATAACTTTACATTTTAGTCTCTTGTTTACTCAAGAGAGATGACCTGTAAGACCAACATAACACTCCAAATTTATGACTCATTGCAAAATATAAACGAAATGGAGATGAAAATAGGAAGATAATGTCAAGTACTTAAGTATAATAATCATTATAAATATAAAAATGAAATGTATGTAAAAGTGACTGCATTTTTTACGTTAACTAAATAAGTAGGTAAGTACTTTATTTACGTCGCACTAGAGCTGCACAATGGGCTATTGGCGGCGGTCTGGGAAACATACCTAAAGATGATCCGAAAACAAGCCATCACAATTTTGATCCTCTGCAGAGGGGATGGCTTTCCTGCTTTGGTAGTCTAACGACCTGCACTTGAAGTCGAGCACTTTACGGTAGAACAGTTTAACGAGGGCAGATACCGTTCACCATCGGTCCCTATGCAGGCTCATCAAAGTGGCAACCCACCCGCTTACTGATCGCAGCCATTGATGCTTGATTCCGGTGTTCTACTGGGAACCGTGTCTTTACTTTGGCCATGGTCTTTACATTCAGTCCACTGCGGAACTTGACTAAATAATCTGTCCTTTTAAAAAGGACGCTGGGTACAAAAGCGTTAATAGAGTTACAAAGTTACTTCAACTTCATCAGAGAACTAATAATTTAAAAAAAAAACACAATATAAAAGAAGTGACAAACTACTAAAAGTAACTTATTTTAGGAAAGGAGTAAACTATCCCTAACTGTTACTATTTAGTAACAGGTAATTACTAATTGTTAAACATATGCACTGTTGTGTGCTCATAAAAATGTACGGTGGTGCAAAAGCAAAGGCAGATGGATAATGAATTTGAATCTTGATGAAAGATGAGCATTGAGTTAGGACTACGTAGTTATAAAATACAATGTGGTGATACAAAGTGATAAATTATATTAAATCCTTGGCGTTTTATATGCCCTTTTGAATCATTTTTACGTAGTCGTGTGAGAAACATATCTTTAAATCAAATTTGCAAGTCAAAGAATCACACACACTCAACTACCATTAGAAGAAATTTTTCTAAATAGCGTAGAAATTTGGTAGCCCTGCAAACAGCACAAGTAAGTAAAATAAGTCATAAATACTCATCCAGGACAACGTAGGGATTCGAACCTGTTACCTCCACGATAATGAGAGCTCAGCAAATCGTGAACGGAAATTTTGCATACAATGTCTGGGATGATAACTGCTTCGCTTTCAGCAAATGCTACCTTAGTACTATGGTTAACCATCAATAGAAGTTTTATTCTCATGAACCAATAATCCACGATAATCCGTGATGATTCCAATTATACATTTCTATGATGGTGTAAAGTAAATTCATGTTGGTTCTCCGAAATATACCATTAAAATAATTCGGTTTTTTATTGGTCCATCATAAACCAGTCCGAATTCCTACATTAAGATGATAGTTATTCATGATAGTTCCAACATTTCATATCNTCGATATGTCTTTGTCTATAACGAGATGCAAAACATCGTTTGCTCTTAAACGTCTTATTTTAGGAATTAAACTATAAAAGTAAGACAAGTAGGACTATTTATTTTTATGTTATTTTAACTTACTCCAGCGTAACATACTTAGTTGTGCTAAAAAGTAGGTTTATAACAGTTTAGTTACTTAAGTTCATTTTGAAATTTTGTTCTAAAATCTATAAAACGCAATTTGTTATAGTTTTTGAAAGCAAACGATAATATTATTTTAAATTTTTAAATAAAATTTTAATTAAAAAAATTAAATCCTTTTTGGCCATGTAACCATTTCTCAAAAGTATGCATTATGTCAGACAAAAGTAAATTTTCTCAAACATTATATAAATATACTTGAAAAGGATTAACGTTTTATTTGTAGTTGTCATAATCGTAGTCAATTAGAGTATTCCGTGCCCATTTTTGGTTGACCAGTGAAATTATTCAGTTATTCTTGACTTTCTTCATTCTTTGATTCATTCATTATTCAGATTTTGAATAATTATTCATCATTCTTTATTCATTATTCTGAATGACAAATGCCCATCTCTGGTCCATCATAAATCAAACAGAATTCCAACATTGTGGTGACAGTGGTTCATGGTCTTTCCAACATTTGATTTCTAAGAAACTATGATGGAAATTTTTGATGGATGAACGTGAACAAACCATCAAAAAAAGTAGCCATTCTCATGGTGGACCATCGTAAAACAGTTCCTACATTGGGGTGATGGTTACTTATGTTGGATACCATCAAAACATAAAATTTTTCATAATGTAATTATTGATGAAGTAGCCATTCTCATGGTGGACCATCGTAAAACAGTCCAAATTCCTACATTGGGGTGATGGTTACTTATGTTGGATACCATCAAAACATAAAATTTCTCATAATGTAATTATTGATGGTTATCATCAAGATTATGTTGGTCTATCAATGGAAAAACTTTGACTTGAGTCTCCCTGCTTTATCATTTCTCCGATGGAAGTGGTGAGAAACAGGTATTTTTTCTATACACATGATATTTTGGGTTTGTTACGGGTATGCCAACTGCTCCCCTTTCTGCAAAAGTTCCTATAAATTGGTAGCAAATTAAACAGTAAAACTTATAGAATGAGGATGATTGCACTAACTTACTTTTTAAAAGTGTCATAACTGCAATAAAGTTGCAATTCATCTGATTTTTTGATTTTTGAATTTTTACATGTAGCGGCGAAAATATTACTTAAAATGAAAAGTACTAAAGTATAAACAACTTAATAAATTTCGTTACTACTTAATCTTACTACTAGAAAATATTTTTTTACAAAGCGTACCAAGTTGGCACCTTTGGTGTTAGTAATTTAAATAGCTTTAGTATTATTGACTTTTATCTTGTCTGAAAAATAAAGTGAAAATTTTATTATCTTTAATAGTATGCTAAGAGTCACGGTGGCTCAGGGGATGGAGCATTCGCCTTCCAACGATGTGAACCGGGTACGAAACCCAGCGACGGCTAAGCTATACGAATTCCGCATCCGACTTTCACCGACCACAGAGCTGACGTGAAATATCCTCAATGATAGACGGATCATGGGTTTGAGTCCCCTTGCCGTCAGACTTACCGTGGGATGTTCTCAGGGTCTTCCTCTCCATGTAACGCAAATGCGGGTTATTTCCATCAAAATGTCCTCCGCGAAGGCAAATGTCTTCCAATACTTAATCCAGTAGTTCCCTTGTCTTCTAGATTGAGTTTAAAATTGCAAGGCTACGTAGTTGAACATTATTAGTCGTAAACCCAAAAATTGGATTGGCTGTTCAACCACGGTTATAAAATAAAATTGTATGCTGAAACGATAAAATTAAATAAACTTCCTCAATCATTATCTTTAACTTCATGATGACTATTACTTTTACATGGGATTAAAAAAACTTATAATCAGTAAAGACAATCATTGTTCATTCATTAAAAAGCGTTAATTAATATTTTAATCGTACTCAATTTATATATTCTTGGATGAGCACAAATAAATAAAAGATACAAATAGTGATTAATATACAATTTCAATAGTGATAATTACTGAGGTAAGATATTTAGCATAAAATTAGCATTGTACGGTCATATAACGACAAATTAATTATGAGAAATATGATAACACACTTTATTAACATGACCATTATGCTTATCCTTTGATATTAACAATAAGCAATAACACTTTAAAGATAATCTGTGTAACAACAATGCCCCTCTTCTTCCTAAACATGTCCGTGCGTTCTGTTCCAAAAGTGACCTCCAAAAAGGAACTACTGATAAGAATATTAATCAGTTCGTCATGCCCTGCTGATGAAAATAATATCGCTTTAATGATTGACTTCTATTAATGTATTCGACATCATTCTACTGTTATGTTTATTAATAAGAACTTGTAGTTTTAGGCGTTGATTAGCAAGGTGTTTACTATCGAAATGATGATCAGTTTTGTGAACTAAATTTGTAATAAGATATGATGCATTGTTACAATTGTCTCTGTATAAAATCAATAAGATGTGAGTCTTGCTAAATTTTGGTGCAATTTGGATGATTTTTTTCGCAATATTTTGAAGAAAAAAAAAGGAAAGTATGTTTAAGTAAATTGTAAAAGTTAAGTAAATTTAAAAAAAACCTTGATGGGTTTATCATTTTTTAAAAAAATTGACGGATTTATCATTTTAAAAAAATTGACGCATTTATCATTTTTTGACGTAGAACAACAAGGTGTTAACTATCGAAATGATGATCAGTTTTGCAAACTCAATTTGTAATAAGAAATGATGCATTGTTACAATAGTCTCTGTATAAAATCAATAAGATACGAATCTCGCTAAATTTTGGTGCAATTTGGATGATTTTTTTCGCAATATTTTGAAGGAAAAAAATGAAAGTATGCTTAAAAATGTAAAAAAAATTGACGGATTTATCATTTTTAGACGTAGTGTTAGCTATCGTAAACCTAGTGTTAGCTGTTTAGACAAAGTGTTAACTATCGAAATGATGATCAGTTTTGCGTACTCAATCTGTAATAAGAAATGATGCATTGTTACAATAGTCTCTGTATAAAATCAATAAGATGTGAGTCTTACTAAATTTAGGTATGATTTGTATGATTTTTTCGCAATATTTTGAAGGAAAATATCAAAGTATATTTAAAAATTTAAAAAACAAATTGACAGATTTATCATTTTTAGACGTAGATCAACAAAGTGGTCACTATCGAAATGATGATCAGTTTTACGAACTCAATTTAAAATAAGAAATGATGCATTGTTGCAATAGTCTCTGTATAAAATCAATAAGATGTGAGTCTTACTAAATTTAGGTATTATTTGTATGATTTTTTTCGCAATATTCTGAAGAAAGGGGATGGCNATTCGCCAAAGCGACTATGTGATTGTTGACATTCACCGGTGAAAGGCGACATTCTCTGCATTTCGATCATTCACGTTAACATACATATAAATATAAGCAAAGTTATCAAAGTTTGTGATTTTTTTTCTTCAAAATATTTTCCATAGTGGTAGTTGAAAAGCAGAGCAAAAGCATTAAAACTTTTCGAATTTCTTTCATTTCATCAAGCTTTTACACATCAGCAGTCTTGCCAACTACTACGCCTTTTGTAAAATATTTTATAGAGTGGTGGACATTTAAAAACAAAAGCTTTCAGAGTTTTTGGTAATTTTGACATTATCTTAAAATCCTCGTCACGGAAGAACTGGAACAAAGTGGCGTTGCATGGAAATTTTTGAATCATATGAAGTGTGGAAAATAAGGTTCAAATAAATCAAAAAATTTATTGAAACATAAACATAGCTACCACTAGAATAAATTTTTACAAAAAGCGTAAAAAGTTGGCAGTATACGATTAAGTCATATGTAGTGACGTGGGAAATAAATTTAAATGTATCAAAAAATATATTAAAACATGAAACATGGCTACCACTATAATAAATTTCTACAAAAAGAGTAAAAAGTTGGCAGTATACGATTTTTTAAGTCATATGTAGTGACGTGAGAAATAAGTTTAAATATATCAAAAAATATATTAAAGCATAAACATAGCTACCACTAGATTACATTTTTACAAAAAGAGTAAAAAGTTGGCAGTATACGATTTTTTAAGTCATATGTAGTGACGTGGGAAATAAGTTTAAATGTATCAAAAAATATATTAAAACATAAACATAGCTACCACTAGAATAAATTTTTACAAAAAAGCGTAGAAAGTTGGCAGCCATGTAATGCTTGATTTTCAGGGTTCTTATAAATGTTTTTTAAATTCTTCATGTTGAGGCGTTTAAAATAACTTTCAATCAAATTTTTCCAACCTAGAGTAGCATATTAAAACATAAAATTAGCTACCACTGAAAAATATCCATAGTAAAAATCGTGAAAATTTGGCTGGTATGCATATAAGCTTTCTAATTATTCATGTGCAGTTGAGGGCAAAATAATTTTCAATCATACTTACTAAACCTATATCATATATTCGAACATGCATTTTGCCACCACCAGCAAACGATTCCCTACCAAAAAGAACAAGCTTCTTTGGTAATGTAAAATATGTCGATAATTAAAGTGTTTATGTCTAGATGAATTTGATATTTTCCGGTTTTAGCTACCACTCGAGTTTTCTAAATTATCTCAGATGAAAAATATGTATTCATATTCTAAAATGGAACTTAGACTTAAAAGATTACCCTTAAAGATCCGTCTGCCGCCTTAGACTGATCGTACAGAGGCGGTTCCCGTTAAAACACCGAAGTTAAGCATCACTGACTGCGGTCAGTATGCGGGTGGGTGACCACTTTGATCAGTCGGCGTAGGAACCGAGGGTGCGTGTAATTGATCCTCGTTAAACTGTTCTACCGTAAAGTGTTCGACTTCCCGCGAAGGTTGTCGGGATACCAAAGCAGGAGAGCCATCCCCTTAGCAAAGGATCAAAGTTGCGATGGCCTGTCCTCGGATCATCCTTAGTGATGCTTTCCAGACCATTGCTAATAGCCCGTTGTGCGACTGTAGTGAGATGTAAATAAAATACCTACCTCAACGATCTGTACGCATCATCGACCGTAGAACGAACACCGATCGTAGGTATTGGCTGGCAACAATCTGTTGCGAGAATGCTTTATTTACTTTATCATGAAGAAAAAAAAGCGAATAAAGAGTTTGATATTATACAATAAAACCCCTCTATAGTGAACACGGCTTATAATGAACGAAATGTTCGCTCCCGGCCCTTGCTACACGCGTATAATGTTATATTTTGTGGATATAGTGAACCAAGAAAAAGAGAGGAAGTTGGATATCTTTTTTCTGTCTTCAACTGACTTATTTACTTCATTTTTTTGTAATAATTTTGAAATTTCTACTTCAAAATAAATACAAGCAATAAGCATTTTTTCATTATTGAATAGCATTATTGAATTGGTTCAGCAATCAAAGAAGTACAATATTCCAGTATCTGGACAAATGCTTCAAGTTAAAGCCGATGAATTTTCTAAGCGAATTGCTGAGACTACTTTTATGTGCTCGAAAGGTTGGTTAGACAGGTTTAAAAAGCGGAATAACATAAATACGGGAACAATTATCGGAGAGTCGGGAAGTTGTTGAGGATTGTACATAGATTACTAATTTTTTTTTTTTTGTACGTAAGACGAAGAGTAATTAAAAAATAAAAGTTGACGCATTTTTTGTTAATACTTATTATTTTTCAATCATTTATGTATTTTATTTTATTGGTCTTTTATTTAAATAATGTGTAGTAAAAGGAGGGAGTTTGGCACCATGAGTTAAAATTGCTTGTGGAACTGTTACAGTGAAGTCCCGGTTATAGCGAACTGAACTTCCGGTCCCTTGAAGGTTTACTATAGCTGGGTTTGACTGTATTACTTATTAGTAGATTATTATATTAGTAGATATTATATTAGTAGATTATTATATTAGTAGATTAGTATTAGTAGATATACTAATTTTAATAATAATAGCTATGCTAATTTTATTATTATAAAAAACTTTTTATTATTGATGGAGAAAACTTTGCTAAACGGAATAAATTTGAATAAAGAACTTTTTAACAAATAAATAATACAACGGTAGAAAGCCTTTATGTTTTAAAAAAACGTTGAACTTTAACTTGAAATTACAATTTTAAATCATTAAATTTTCGCATCTGATGACAATTTGAGACGCTACTCTCTTAATAAGCAGAGATTTAAATGTTTGGCCTGATTAATAATTTATAAAAAAAAATTTTTGACTTCCTTTGGAAAGAACTCAGACACATTACAACACTTTTTTTCTTAATTAGAAGAACAAATTCAATGTCAGGCTATTTGACCCACATTAAGACTTTAAATTTTGTTGACTTTCTTTTAAGAACAATCAATAAAGAAAACAAAACAAATGCTCATCTTTCTCAACTGCTCAATACACGCCCTAACAGTTAACTTTTCAAAAAAAAAGGTTTTTGTGAAAAAATGAAACTACGACCATTTCTAACCCTGAACTAATTTCGGTCACCGTCCTTGGCATACCAGATTAACAAGGCGGCGACTTTATAATCTTCCTTTTGTGCCTGGCATTGATATGTACCATCCGCACGCCAAAAATCTTGCCAAGTGATTTGATGGGTGGTTTCTTCTTTAGCTTTAAAGCACAGCGATATTGTTTCTCAAGGAATGAAGCTGGACTGGTTATTTTGGTTACATAAATCTTCTAATTTACTGTAAAGAATTTTTATGTACAGTTATCTTGCGAATTTGTGAAAAAAGAAAAGGAATAGCGGATTATCAGTGGTCGGATTTAGCGCAATACAAATAGTCGCTACTTTTTTTCGTAGTTAGTAGTGGAGTGTGCTACGCTTTTTAACCACTTCCTCTTCTAGTTAACTCTATGTATATATTTTTTATAATTTTATAACCGTCGTTGAACAGCCGACCCAATTTTGGGGTTTACGACTACTAATATTCAACTCCGTAGTCTTGTAATTTTGAACCCAATTCAGAAAACAAGAGAACTCCTGGATCAAGTATGGGGAGAAATTCGCCTTCGTGGAGAACTTTTTTTGATGGAAGTAACCCGCATTTGCGTTACATGGAGAGGAAAACCACGAGAACCTCCCACGGTTAGCCTGACGGAAAAGGGACTCTAACCCATGATCCGTCAACCACTGAGGATATTTCACGTCAGCACTGTGGTCGGGGCAAGCCGGATGTGGAATTTGCATTGACCAGTCCTCTCCGGGATTCGAACCCGGTTCACCTCATTGGAAGGCGAACACCTCTATCCCCTGAGCCATCGCGGCTCCGTGTATGTATATATATATGGCAAATATTCCTTTTCCCAAGAAAACTCGGGCAGAGCAGAATTTGTCAGCGGCTTTTTGTTTCATCACGTATTTAATCGGCCGGAAGGGGAGAGAAAAAAGGAAAAAAAAGAGAAAAATAGTAATAATAATAATCTATTGTGATCGGAAGTTTGCCACGTTTTGTTGGGGAGTTTGGCTGTTGGATTGTGAGACTGCACACGTGTTTTATGCGATCGCACATGCGATGTTATCGAATTTACATAAAAAAGTAAATAAAATAAAAAGAGAAAAAAAATATAAAGAGAAAAAAAAACGTAAAAAAAAATGGCGTATTACTTCACTGGAGTTTGAAAAGTATCACTTTGTGTAGTCCCTTATTTTAAAAAACTATCATCCGAAGACTAATATGTAATTCTTTTAATTTGCCCGAGATTACTCGGGACAGTATACTGATGGTAAATGAAATGTTTTTTTACGCGTAGAAAAATTAATTTTTCAACTTAAAACTGGTGTATTATGTTCTGTTTTAGTTCCTTGTATTTATTAACAAAAGTAGTCCCGCAGTGGACTGATCGTTAAGACACGGTTCCCAGCAGATCACCGAAGTCAAGCATCACTGGCTGCGGTCAGTGTGTGGGTGGGTGACCACTTGGATCAGTCTGCGTAGGGACCGAGGGTGTGCGGTATTGGTCCTCCTTAAACTGTTCTATTGTAAAGTGCTCGACTTCGCTCGCAGGTCGTCGGGCTACCGAAGCGGGGGTGTTCATCCCCTCTGTAGAGGATCAAAATTGTGATAACATGTCTTCGGATCATTCTCAGGGATGTTTCCTACATCGTCGCCAATAGCCCATTGGCCAGCTCTAGTGGGATGTAAATTAAGTATCTACCTACAGAATCGTCCCTTACTAGAAATGACCCCCCCCCCAAGCAATAATGAAAAGACCTGGCTAATGTAAAACTGCAATATCATCAAGGCTGGAAATACATAGAAAGTGGTTCCAAAATTATAATTAATTCTTATTTTCTAATTAAGGGCTAACTGTATGCAGACACAGGTGGCGCTAGCTGTTAAAACTCGTAATGAGACCTCTGGGTTACTACTTTCGATTTATTTTTTACGTCTAGAGACATAAAAAAACTCACCTTCCTAACTTGCAATTGAAATTGTACTGTTTTAAGACTGACCTGTCCTATTTATCATTCAATTTGTATATCCGCTATGGTGAATGACCGAAATTGGTGGTTGCTGGCTTCCACCGGTGAATGTTGACAATCACGTAGTCACTTTGGTAAATGTCCGAAATATATTCTAGGTCTAATTAAGTGCCACTATCCAGAATACATTTGGCCGGTATACCCTCTATTTTTAATGGCGGGCACTTGGGTTTATTTTGCAGTGGTTTCAGAAATGCAAGAATTGCTACTCTCTTATCGTTACAAAGTCCCCGGGTACCTGTTTCTACACCACGGCGGTAGAGTAGCGTCGCTCACGTCATACGCACACAAACCTGTTTATAGGGCGAGACAACATAGAGAGAGTGAATACATCCATGCCTACGGTCGGATTCGAACCCACAACCACTGGCTGGAACCCACAACCAGTAACCACTAGACCAGTGATCGGCAACCCGGTATACCCTACATCAAAGTTCTTTTTAAGGTTCATTCCCACTGCCCGGTAAACATTGGCCCGGTATGCCCCACATCAATGTTTTTTTAAGGTCAAGTGGCACTGCCCAGTATGTCCGAATAAATATAATAATATCAACGAATAAATTATTATGAAATATCGCAAATATTTAAGACATTCACCAAAGCGACTATGTGATTGTTGACATTCACCGGTGAAAGTCGACATTCTCTTGATTTCGATCATTCACGGTAAGATATCAATTGAACTTCAGCTGAACACGCGGAAAGCCGAAAATAGCACTCCAAAACATGGTAACCTCCTTACTTATGTCCTGATATAAATTTTCCTTAAATCGATTTATGGCGCAAAATTTTTAATTACAAGAAGAAAAAAATGCTCATGAATGGTAAAACTGCGTGCAAGTTCAAATACAATTTAAAATTATCGATAGTCTATCCACACATCATCAAATCTTACAAGATTCCCTTTTTGTTACCTAAACTTGTTATTGTTAACTCTCGGTTAACAATCCATATTTTTTTATTACCCTCGTTGAACAGCCGACCCAAGTTTTAGCTTTACGACTACTAATGTTCACCTCTGTAGCTTTGTAATTTTGAACCCAATCCAGAAGACAAGGGAACTTCTGGATCAAGTATTGGGAGAAATTTTGCCACGAGAAACTCCCACGGTTAGCCTGACAGCAAGGGGANTTATAACCGTCGTTGAACAGCCGACCCAATTTTGGGGTTTACGACTACTAATATTCAACTCCGTAGTCTTGTAATTTTGAACCCAGTCCAGAAGACAAGGGAACTCCTGGATCAAGTACTGGGAGAACCTTTACCATCATGGAGGACTTTTCGAAGGAATTAACCCGCATTTACGTTACATGGGGAGGAAGACCACGAGAAACTTCCACGGTTAGCCTGACAGCAGGGGGACTCTCAACCATGATCCGTCTACCACTGAGGATATTTCACGTCAGCTCTGTGTTCGGTGAACGCCGGATGCGGAATTCGTATCGACTAGCTATCGCCGGATTAGAACCCGGATGCATCACGGCTCAGATTATTTGCGATTGTATTATTTATGATTATTTATGGATACTGATAATTTTTAATAACAGTTCTCTTAGCGTATCACTTTTTCTTCAAGAAACTTGAGGGCCTAGTATAAGAAACCAAAAAAATCAATAAAAATTTGCTAATGAAAACACAAAGTGCCTACAGGAAAAAAAGGATAAAGAAAAACTTGTAAATCTAGCATAAAATAAACTTTCACATCTCTAAAATTGGTTTTGTTTATATGAAATGTAATCTTTTCAAATTGTTAACCATATTCCATTCACGGTAAAACATTATTGTTATTCCACGAAAATAGCTCAGGTTAGAAAAGGAAAATGGCGGCACACGTCTTTTATCCTTTGATTAAGGAAAATCGCAAATCACGCTTTCGACTGAAAAAAAAAAACTTTGGAAGGTCGATTTGTTTATGTTACTTCAGTTTATGTGTGAAATAAACATTGTCTTTCTTGATAACTAAGCGAAAGCATGAATGTTTTTTGTTTTTTTAATTTTACTCTCGAACGAAAATTGATTCTTAATGACCGCCTTTTCTTGTCTGATATAAATTCTAATTCAAGATTATTAATGATAAAACAATAAAAACATTTATTCCTCTTAATAGTTTTTTTAAAAATAAAGTAGTTTTCGATTGGTTAATACATTAATAAATTGTCTTAACATACTTTATTAAGATGGGGTACTACAGAAAGAGGATCGGTCACGTAAGGTACAGTTACATAAATAACCTTCTAACCGACGGGAACATAAACGAGGATTAAAACTAAAATTTATTTAGTGTTTTTTGTTAAAGTAATTTTTGGTGATTAAAGAAATATATAGAAAAAACTTTATTTGTAAGAAAACTGGTATTAATATTTTATTTAAACAAAAAGTTATGTTATGGCTTATTTTATGTTTTGTTCAGCATTGTATTGCTATTAATAGTATTCACAAAACTAAGCTGTAACGATTTTATCTAGCAAAATAATGGCAAAGAAATTATATTTTGACTAAAATACTATAATCCCTGAACTTAAAATTATAGTGGTAAGTTTTATAGCATTTACTTTTTAAATAGGATTGGATTAGAAAGGAATGAAAGGTTAAAAAATAATTAAAGATTGGAAAAGGATATGAATTAAAACAAATATATTGAAAATAATAAATAGCTATTGATAATTTGGAGAAGAGGAAATGAGCAATATATTTATCTGATGATAATTAGTCGTTCAAGGTTCCTCACTTCTTATTGTTAATCATGAGTATTTTATTTTATTTTATAACCGTCGGTGAGCAGCCGACCCAATTTTTTGAGTTAACGACTACCAATGCTCAACTCTGTAGCCTTGTAATTTTGAACGCAATTCAGAAGAAAAGGAAAATCCTGCATCACATATTGGGGGAAATTTGCTTTCGTGGAGGACTTTTTGATGGAACTAACCCGCATTAGCGTTACATGAAGAGGAAAACCTCCCACGGTAAACCTGACAGCAAGGGGACTTTAACTCATTATCCGTCAACCACTCAAGATATTTTACATCAGTACTGTGGTCGGTGCGAGCCGGGTGCGGAATTCGTATCGACCAGCCCCCGCTAGGATTCGCACCCGGGCCACTTCTTCGGAAGACGAGTTCGTTACTAAAACGTTTCTCTCTTTTTTCAAACGAAAAAAAATTTCACCGAATTAAAAAAAAAAAACGCGTGTCAAATGGTTTTATATAACCTACATATACTGAAAATTTCAATAAAAAATGACAATTATTTAAAAAAGAAACTGGGTATTAACACGAAAACATACCATTCAAAATTTAAGGTGCAAGTTAATTTGTTCAATAATAGTGAATTAAAGCTAAATCGGAAGTCGTTATACAGAAATCTACAGAGGAAGGCATTGGGCTGTCTGGCCAACTATGAGGATGATGAGTAAACTGATGTAGAAATTTTGAAACAAATCGAACTCTCTTTAAATCCATAGCGCTGCAAATTCCCCTGGACTTTCAGGAATATTTTACTTTTTCCCTTTTATAGTAATAGTGAAATTTTGGTTGTTCTATTTAATTCTTTGATTTATAAATATCAATGTTGTTACAACATTGTAAGTTGTAACAACATTAATAGTTTAAAGAATAATTCTTATAAGCTAAATCTTAAATCAGGGTAGTCACATTTCAAAAAAAAAAATTTAAAAACGACCAAAAAAAAGACCTACTTAATTCTTCAAACTGATTTGAAATTAAAGCGGATAAAATTTATGATAACCTGATAAAACATTTGTCACTGCTTTTTAAATTTTTCCAGGCCGAAAAATTGTTTCATATACCATAACAAACCGATTATATAAACATGTACATGTAAGATATAATTACTGCACAAGAATGTTTATAAATATCATGGTCTTAATTTTTAGAATTTATTTAATAACTTACGTATTATTATGCAACCACTTTTTATCATCCTTCCAGAGATGCGAATTGCACCGGATTTGACAAAATGTTTTTGATAAACTGTAGAAAGCTACGAACTAAAATGTGTAGATTTTTAGTTAATTTTGCTAACTATTTAAAACACACAACAAGGCTGAACTGCAACAAAGTCACGAATCATATAAGCCTTAGAACGATTTAGAAGTAGCGACAAGGTCTACGGAACCGAAGGGGGAGGGGTTCAGAGGGTTTTTTAGCCCACTCCTTTTTTCTAAAAGAAGGGGACAGAGTCGCTTCTGAAATTAAAATTTTTTATTTAATAGTCATAAAATTTAATTTACAATAAAAAAAACAGATAATTTTTGTGCATGAATTTTTAAAAATAAAGTGTCTCTAATTCAAGTGAGCTTTTACATTTCTTTGGTGAAAACTACTTCAAAATAATCTCTTACTTATCCCTTCCCGCAAAGGAAAATAACGTCTCTCATTGCATCCCGATGGGGAAGTTCTTGGTTTCATATATCACAGTGAATAGAGGTATTTTTTTTTTTTAAAAAAAAAGTGAAACAGAGAAGAAAACTAAATATTGTAAGATGAGATGAAAAAAATTATTGAAATAAATATTTAAAAATTAAATTAAAAAAGTAGCCAGAAAACAAAAAAACAAGAAGGAAAAGATATAACCTCTTCATCAGCTCACACGATTATATCCACAAAAAGAAGTGCTTTCTAATATTGTATCAATACAGCCAAAGCAATGTGTTCTATTTTGTTTAAATTTTTTTTAGTGCTCCTCACACTATTGTATTGATATATTTTGCTTTGGCTATACTGATGCAATATTAGAAAGCACTCCTTTTTGTGGATATAATCGTCTGAGCTGATGAAGATATTATACCTTCTCCTTATTTCGCTTTACAGTTTTTTTTTAAAATATTTTTTAAGGACATTTATTAAAATTTTTTGTNAAATTTATACAGGAGGATGATAAATTTATAAATTTATAGGGGAGAGAGAACCTCCCCCCCCCACCGCATTCTTGAGATCACTGATTATTGGGTTGACTAAAAACCCTATAAATCGAATTTACTGAACCAGGAGTAACCAAGATAACCACTCGATAATATTTATCCGTTGTCATCTCTGTTCTTCTCAAGGAACGTCTAAGTCAGTAGTTATGCAAAGGGTTAATTTGATAACATTTTCCTTTATTAAGATTTCATCTTTGATAAATTTACAATTGTTTGGGTGTGTTGTTTTTATATTCTGCTATGCAATTTTATTGTTCCTACTCGCCTCGGCCTATTATTATTGTTACAATGACATTGCCGAATGTAAAAATCTCTGCTCTTTTACTTATTGCTTATTATTATTATTGTTGTTATTATTATTATTATTGTTAAAGGAATTAAGTTGTGACACAGAAAAAAGAAGCTTTACCGCAAGCTCTTTTATTAAATTATAACCATCTCCAGCTTCAGCCATTTTGCTAGCGAGTCGTTGCCACAGTAATCAAAGAAAAGATGAAGAAATAAATATATTTATCCCTTTCAGTTATTTATTTAATTTCACGAAGAAAAAAAAATCGTCCTTTACGAACGATTAAATTACCTACTTCTAATTCTTTTAAAATATGCCCTTGCATTTTCCCGCAAGTCCTTGACAACTTGGTGGCCATAATTTCTTTTTTTAGGCGACAATTTCCTTTAAAAAAATATTTATCACGAGAGACGAAACAAAAGTTCTTTTTCACGTTTTGGAAGAGGAATGATTATCACGACATTCGAAACCCAGGTGGACTTAAGAAGTTGTTTATATGATAATGAAGCAGGTGTTACAGTCGTGAGTTTTGCTGGTTTGTCTTAAAATAAAAATAAACAGAAAAAGGTTTTGAATGCCTTTCAATAACATACTTCGCTATTCATAAATATTTGCGCAGATGATTCATTACTTCGTTGATGATAATTTCTAAAAGATTTTATATAATTGCACCTCCATTTAAATATACCTTACACGATTCAAATATTTACATTTCATGGAAATATGAACTATAATTTTTGCACTTGGTGACGCTGCATATTGGAAGGTTTCTGAGAGAGAAGACTTTTAATTTGTATACTTGGAGCGAATAAACTTTAATATTTGAACTTGACCGAAAGAGTTATTTTTTGCTATATTCCGTGGAATTATAATTAAAATACTTTCTAAAATTTGTAAGGAAGCCGCGATGGCTGAGAGGATAGAGCGTTCGCCTTCCAATGAGGCGAACCGGGTTCGAATCCCAGTCGATACGAATTCCGCATCCAGCTTGCAGCAACCACAGTGCTGACGTGAAATAACCTCATTGGTAGACGGATCACGGATTAGAGTCCCCTTTACCGTCAAGCTAACCGTGGAAGGTTTTCATGGTCTTCCTCTCCATGTAATGCAAATGCGGGTTAGTTCCATCAAAAAGTCCTCCATGAAGGAAAATTTCTCCCAATACTTGATGCAAGAGTTCCCTTGTCTTCTGGATTAGGTTCAAAATTACAATGCTGCGGAGTTTAGCATTAGTATTCGTAAACTAAAAAATTGGGTCGGCAGTTCAGCGACGGTTTTAAAATATAATTTCGTATTGCCGGGATAGCCTGGTTGGTAGGGCACTGGGCCCATGTCCAAGAGTTCGTGGGCTCGATCCCTGCCGGCTGAAGACTCCCAGTGTTGTAAATTGAGACTGATGCACGTTAAATTTGTCGTGTCGCAAAGTCCTCCATGTTTCCATAACAAATCAATACCTCTGGGGGTACTGATTGAAGGAGTTTCCTTGTCTTCTGGATTGGTTCAAAATTACAAGGTTGCGGAGTTGAACATTAGTAGCCGTAAACCCAAAAATTGGATCAGCTGTTTGACGACGGATATAAAATACAATAAATTAATTGAGCCACGATGACTCAGGGTTGAGACTCAGAACATAAATGCATAATGACTTCTAAAACAAATATCGCATTTTACACACACTGTTAACATATAAATGTTTCCATATTTTTGCCCAATATCTGTATACTTATTTTCAAAAAATCATTTCGATGTTTTGTTGCACACAGATCACTGTTGGTGCCTGGGCATTATTGAGTTAATAAAAACCAACAGAACTTCAAGAAACTATTTCCCAATTATTTCCTATTGCAAGTATGAATTTCAATTCTTTCTCCTTTTAACGTTTCTTTTATAGTTTTTCTTCCATTACAATGTTTGATTTTAGTAACCGCAGCCGGAAAGAGAATTTCGAAATCGTCCATGGTCACGCTTTATCTCAATTGTAAGAATATAATATACTAGTTGGTTTTCTTTTTATTTTTTTATATTTTTATTCTAAGTGTATCTCCTTCAACTTGTCCATTCAATTAACGAGATGGATCAACTCTGAAACCTTGATTCGAGGTCAATATTGCGCAGGATTTTTAAGACAGAATTAAAGAAACGGGATGCCATTTGATATTTAATAGTAATTAGCATAATGTGGATAATAATTCATAATTTAATCGTCAGGTTTTCTTGTTTAGAAGAAAAATGACGTTAAATTGTTGAATGATTTATCTAAAAATATCTGGATAGAGTATAATAACATAAAACCACAAGTGCAAGTGTGCGCAAAAATATTCATATCTTAGTTCCGTCTATTTGATATCGAAAGTTTACTTACATAGAAAGAATGGTAAGAATTTTTTTTTTTTTTTTTTTTTTGTAAATAGGGTAAATAAGAAATACAGGAACATAACTAAATTTAATAGAATTCTTCTTAATTTTAATAACATAAAATATTAATAATAGTTAAAATGCGTTGTAGAGTACGCAAAAATGAGAGGAACCTGAATAAATTTCTATCTAATAGATCGGATCTTTACGTATTAAGATTCAATCTTAATGCTTCGAAGGCCGGAATCCGTATCGACGAGCCATCGCTGGGATTCGATCCCGGTTCACCTCTTTGGAAGGCGAACTCTCTATCCCCTGAGCCATCACGGCTCATTATGTGTTAAATTTTTTAAGATTTGGAAACTATGCAGCTACTTTTCATAAATAATCTACAAGAAAAACATTGCTCTGAAGAGGATCTTAAGATAAACCAACCTAACTATTACCCGTAATATCTGTAATAATTGTTGCCCATCTATCTCAACTTAATGCTGCCAGTAAGCAAGAAAAATATGCATCTTAAAAATTGAAAATAACATCCATAAAACATAAAAAAATATTACTTTCAGATTTGCCTCAGATGTTACAAAAGAGTTTTTTCATGATTTTTTTTTTTAAAAATTTTGTGGACATGATTTAAAAGTAAAATTTTGCATGGCCGAATTGATGTTTAAACGGTTTTCGTAAGAATGAAAAGAATCTTACATTGTTACATTACCAATATTTCTCATTGTTCATCTTTGCAAGGATATTTTTGCATTGTTGCTATAAACAAACAGTATGCCCACATTTTTTAAAAAAAAATTTTTATTTATCAGACCAAGAATAAGAAACTATTTAAACAGATTTCTTTCTTTATAACATTTTAGAGTTTTTGTACTAAACATTTAATCACTTTTTTGTCATTTCTAAATATTTATTACAAGGTTGAACACTCATTAAAAAAACAAAGTCACCCTCGTAACCAGTGGCATGTAGAGTTGTGAGGATTCTCTGAGCACACTTCTCGATTAGTGTAATAAAAAAAAAAAGGAATGAAAAAGGATTTGTGAAGACAGCAGAGGAATTCGGGAAATAACTAAATATTCTTTTAAAATTTTTACTGAGGAATTTCAACAATTATATTTTCGTTAAAATGAAGATTCCCTTTCTAACAGAGCTTGAAATTTAATGAATGAAGCAATTTTTTTAAAAATAATATTCAAACTACTAAAATCTGAAGAGGAAGTGAAGAAACGTAGATGGATCGTGACGTCTCGAAACCCCCTGAACTAATAACTCCTCTTTTCGAGACGGCCCTCATCTGCCACCTATAGTGTGTCTATGTAAAGAGCTCCCCTATCCATTCATCTGGAGTGGTGGCGGTGACTATGGTTACGAGGCTTAATTATTTCTAGTAGAGATGTTAGGCATTATTTAAGACAGATTTTGACGAGAGAAAGGGAATCAGGGGAGAAAGAAACTCCCCTCATTGAAATGCACTATTTCTTGTTTCCATAGCAGCAGGCGACCTTAGACTTAGTGGCAAGGGGATTTACTTCTATAGACAAACTATAATCAAGTACGAAAGTGTCACGGTCAAACATTTTCGCTACCCGTAAGCTTGGAGCTGCGATTGCTCGGGGAACAGAGCGTTCTCCTTCCAATGAGCTGAACCGGGTTCGAATCCCAGAGAGGACTGGTCAATGCAAATTCCGCATCCGGGTTGCACCTACCACAGTGCTGACGTGAAATATCCTAGTGGATCATAGGCTACAGTCCCCTTGCCGTCAGGCTAACCGTGGAAGGTTCTCGTGGTATACCTCTCCATGTAACGCAAATGCGGGTTAGTTCCATCAAAAGGCCCCACGTAGGCGAATTTCTCCCAATACTTGATCCAGGAGTTCTCTTGTCTTCTGGATTGAGTTCAAAATTACAAGGCTGCGATGTTGTATACCCAAAAATTGGGACGGCGTATCAACGACGGTTATAATATCCGTAAGCTTGATCAAAATAATCTTCCCAGGCAGAGGGAACACTTCTTGTTCATTTTCTAAATGAGACTGCAACGATGAATCGGTTAAGCACTGTGTAAAGTCTAAAATAGGTTAATCTTTAATATAATAAAATTAAGATGTCACATTCCTGAAAAATTTTAAAAACCAGTATAAATCATTGAATTGAAAAAAGTAGAACAAACATGTCATTACCATGGACTAAAAATATTTGCGAAACAAATATCTATATTACAAATGACCAACTAAAATTCCTAAAATTGATGCGAAATCAAAGCCCATAAAATGAACGATGACCTAATAAAATATTTGTCACCACTTTTTAATTTTTCCAGACCACCCTTCTGCTTTAGTATTATCCCATCTCAGGAGTTTCGAAAATTCCAGAGTAATCATTTTATTTTTCAAACTTTCTTAAATTTGGAATAGTACCGTAAATTTCAAGAATAGAAGTATTTACTTGATTCCTTTTCATTTTAGTTGGACACTTTAGCAGCTTTGTGAGTGGCAACAATTCAATTTCGAAGAATAGCGAAGCAATTCGAAATAAGAATAGAATAAAATTCCATGCAGAAGTCAAAGTTGACGCCGGCCCGTGTCCCTCTGTTCTCTGAATATAGTCATTATTTTGTTCGCTCAGTAGAACAAAGCAGACACGACTCGTAATCAATTTTGAGGACACACTTCTTTTTAAGTGAGCTTTGAGGACAAACACAGACACACGAGGTGACAAAAATCTCAACGACAGGATTTGCGGTGAAGAAACGACTTCCTGACAAATGAAGAAATTCGCATTCAAACGACTTCTCAAAAACGAAACAATGGGGGTGGTTAGAACAACTAAAAGTGATTTGCTCGACAGACCTTGTCGGGCGATTTTTTTCACTCCAATTACGTTTTGTTTCAATTTTGAAAAAAAAAATGGAAGAAATTATTGTTCGATATGTATATAAAATTTTTATTGTTAAAATAAAAGTTCCATAAAATCTTTAGAAACTCACAGCTTTGCTTATATTACGAAATTTCTGTAGTTTCAGTGAATTTCTTTCCTTTTGGCGGCAAATATATTTTAATTCTATTTATTTAAAATGCTTTAATGTTTTGCTTAAATATTGGGTTATACAAATAAGTTCCCACCGTTCATCACCAGATGGCACTACAAGAGGGTTATTTAGAAATGGTCTGGTGTTAAACATCTAATTGTAAGTTTGTTCATCTGGTAACAACATAAACTTCAAATATTAGTGATTCCGTAATAGCATTACGTAATTTTTTTCGTGCAAAAATGTCAAGTTTTGTGCCAAATAAACGTCATTTGCTGTAACTCTATTTACCCACTAGTCTGTGTAGGGGTTAGGGAACTGCCCTTGCATCAGAAAGGTTCTGGGTTCGAATCCTGGGCAAGGCATGGATGCTCTTTACTTCTCTGTACTATCTGTCCTTACTGTGGGAGCAACGTTAGCTCACCTAATATGGTGCCCCTGAAAGAGTGACCAACAAATCTGTATGACGGAAGTCATTCCCCAGGCAGGCATTGGAGGGAGAAAAAAACTTCTTTAATTTGAAGAAATCTGCAGCTGAGGAGCATCGATTGTTTGGAGAAATATATTGTGAGGCTGCCTTAAGTGAGAGAAGTTGTCGTGAGTGGTTTCCGAAGTTTAAAAACGATGAGTTTGACGTGGAAGAAAAAGAACGCAATGGAAGGCCGAAATTGCACGAAAACAAGGAATTGGAGGAATTATTGAAAGTAGATTCGTTCCAAAAGCAAAGAGAACTTTCTCTTACATTAAAAGTGACTCAACAAGCTATTTCATACCCTTTAAAATCGTTGGAAATGATCCCAAAACAAGGAAGTTTGGTTCCATACGAACTAAAGCCAAGAGACATTGAACATCGATTTTGGATGAAAATTGATTTTGCTATTTGGAAACACTTCAATGAGAAATCCTATCCCACCCGTCGTATTCGCCACACCTTGCCCCTTCAGATTTTCAACTATTTCGGTCGATGGCACATGGTCTGTCTGAGCTGAAATTTACTTCATTAGAGGAAACCAGGGAATGGGTCGATTCGCCGATATCCTCGAAAGATGAAGAGTTCTTCCAACGTGGTATCCGAATGCTCCCAGAAAGATGAACTTCAATAGAAGAAACCAAGGAATAGTTTGCCGATATCCTCGAAAGATGAAGAGTTCTTCCAACGTGGTATCCAAATGATCCCAGAAAGATGAACTTCATTAGAAGAAACCAAGTAATAGGTCGATTCGCTGATATCCTCGAAAGATGAAGAGTTCTTCCAACGTGGTATCCAAATGATCCCAGAAAGATGAACTTCATTAGAAGAAACCAAGTAATAGGTCGATTCGCTGATATCCTCGAAAGATGAAGAGTTCTTCCAACGTGGTATCCAAATGATCCCAGAAAGATGAACTTCATTAGAAGAAACCAAGTAATAGGTCGATTCGCTGATATCCTCGAAAGATGAAGAGTTCTTCCAACGTGGTATCCAAATGATCCCAGAAAGATGAACTTCATTAGAAGAAACCAAGTAATAGGTCGATTCGCTGATATCCTCGAAAGATGAAGAGTTCTTCCAACGTGGTATCCAAATGATCCCAGAAAGATGAACTTCATTAGAAGAAACCAAGTAATAGGTCGATTCGCTGATATCCTCGAAAGATGAAGAGTTCTTCCAACGTGGTATCCAAATGATCCCAGAAAGATGAACTTCATTAGAAGAAACCAAGTAATAGGTCGATTCGCTGATATCCTCGAAAGATGAAGAGTTCTTCCAACGTGGTATCCAAATGATCCCAGAAAGATGAACTTCATTAGAAGAAACCAAGTAATAGGTCGATTCGCTGATATCCTCGAAAGATGAAGAGTTCTTCCAACGTGGTATCCAAATGATCCCAGAAAGATGAACTTCATTAGAAGAAACCAAGTAATAGGTCGATTCGCTGATATCCTCGAAAGATGAAGAGTTCTTCCAACGTGGTATCCAAATGATCCCAGAAAGATGAACTTCATTAGAAGAAACCAAGTAATAGGTCGATTCGCTGATATCCTCGAAAGATGAAGAGTTCTTCCAACGTGGTATCCAAATGATCCCAGAAAGATGAACTTCATTAGAAGAAACCAAGTAATAGGTCGATTCGCTGATATCCTCGAAAGATGAAGAGTTCTTCCAACGTGGTATCCAAATGATCCCAGAAAGATGAACTTCATTAGAAGAAACCAAGTAATAGGTCGATTCGCTGATATCCTCGAAAGATGAAGAGTTCTTCCAACGTGGTATCCAAATGATCCCAGAAAGATGAACTTCATTAGAAGAAACCAAGTAATAGGTCGATTCGCTGATATCCTCGAAAGATGAAGAGTTCTTCCAACGTGGTATCCAAATGATCCCAGAAAGATGAACTTCATTAGAAGAAACCAAGTAATAGGTCGATTCGCTGATATCCTCGAAAGATGAAGAGTTCTTCCAACGNTGCCGAGTTTCGTGCCTGGGCGAGGCTTCTGGGGAGATATATTGTGATTACAGACAAACAGACAGACACACAGCCGCGTTTATTATTATGTATAGATAGCCTTTCTTATACACACACGCAGTTTTACAAAAAAAAAAGAAAAAAAAACTTCAATAAATGTTATTAAAAAAAGTGCGTAAATGAATGCTTTTAAAAAATATTAAGCTATTCTGTTTTCTGCGTTATCAATAGTATAATAATGCATTAAAATAATCAGCTATTTTTAACAATGCTTTAAACTGAGAAATTGGTCTATTTCAATTTATGTAAGTGAAAAACTCAGTATGATTTTAGGATTCAATTGTGGAGATGAATTAAGTAGCTCATTTCATTAAGAAAACAAACTAAGGATCTTCTATAATTTTCTTATTACATCAATAAGAGAAAAAATTTTAACTTTAAAAAATAAAACTCAGTTGTTCTTAAAGGAGATAAAAGGATTATATCCAAGTATTTTATAACAGTTTGATTCAATGATATTTACTTTAAGAACAAAATATACATTTCTCTATTAAATACTGAAAATCAATTTTATAATTCATGCTAGAAATTGTAGCTTGATTGATTTAATGTATTTCAAATGTAGATTAAAAAATGTTTTTCAAATTAATGGTTTTTTTTATTGTTTAATGTTAGTGATGATGTTCACGCCTTTGAATATCGTAAAAGAAACATATAAGTATTGACAGAAAATGTAACTTGAACGCATGTAATGTTTACCGCAGTAAAAATTCGATTTCAGTTGTTTTTTTGATTCAATAGTCCTTCAGTTCAGTTCCATTGGCTAGTAATCGTTATTTAGTCGATTCAATTAATTACTAAACTAGATCAAAAATGGTTAAGAAATTAATAATGTTCAATGTTTGTGGTTATATTCATGCACTCGAATTAAATACAGACATGCTTTGGTGGAAATTATAAAACTTGCCTTTAGAAATGTGCATCAATGAAAATTCGATTAATTCGCTATTCGAAAATTCACTGACTTTATAGTTAAATGGTCATTCAGTTCTATAGGCTGGAAATAGTTGTTTAGTATTTTAAAATTTGGGTTTATAAATGTGCAAGTTACATCTAAGGCAGGAAAAATCAGATTTTAGTTCTGTTCTGACTACATAATACGGAATTCGCAAAGATGTCAAAAAAAAATTATAATTCTCTAAGGATAAATCTTTTCAGCTTAATGCTTAGTTTATTAGGTATCATTGAAATGAAACAAAAGCGTTGGATACACATTTCTTCATTTGTTACTTGCGCCATTTTGTTTTTAGCCTACATAGATAGTATAATTCTTCCCTTTATTATGGCAGTTAACAATAACACTTGGAAAATTTGTCTTAGCTTCGAAGCGTCCAATACAATGAATGCTTTATCATTTTTGTCGCTGAGTCTCAAACGTAAAAAAATGAGCAATCTTTTATTATCTCGATCAATGAAAAGCGTCTTTAAAAGAAAATGGCTAAATGGAGTGGCAGTTTGTTTGTTAATATTATCTATGCTATTTACGTACATACCTATGATGTTAGAAAATACAACTATGAAGCAGTATTATTATACGTATGGTTATATCGTCAAAAGTGTTTCGACTCAGTTTGTTTTAGTACTTCTCAAACGTTTTCTTCACTCACTAACATACACATCTTGTAACTATACAGCATTCTTGTATTGCGCTTTTTGCTACGATATTTGCAGCAAATTCATAAATTTAACGAAAAAAACCAGCAAAATACAACCGGATAAATTTACAAAATCAATACAGAAGGAGTTAATCAACGAGAAAAACGACATTGTTAATCTTTTGAGAAGTATTCAAAACCTATTTTCGTTCCCAATTTTCTGTATCATGAATACTTTTTTCTGGCAATCGTTTGGACTTATAGGATACTTTGTATCTCAAGAAGGATACAGAAATTTAGAAGATATTTTTGAATTAATATTTTTCGTTATAAATGGCTTTCTATTCATGTTCATTATTATTTGGATTGCTGGCCAAGTTCCTATTGAAATGGACAAATTCAAAAATGAATTTATTAAAAAAATCGAACTAAGGCAGTTACGAGAGTTGAGTGCTATGTCAGAAGATATTGAACCTTCTTTATATGATAGACCTAGCTTTTACCTGTCTGGATTAGAAATAGTCTTCTTTAAAAGAAGCGTAATTCTTGGAATTATCGGGACAACATTTACTTACAGTTTCCTTTTAATGAATTAAAGAAAATTGTTAAAGTCTTCTTTAAAAGAAGTGTAATTCTTGGAATTATCGGAACAATATTTACTTACAGTTTCCTTTTAATGAATTAAAGAAAATATCGACTACAGTGTACTCAAACAATTACGATGAGTCTTTATAGACATTATGTTATACTGCACAATCCTTATAATACAAAAGATGAGACTTTACAATACAATTATACAGGATGGTTCTACGATCATGGGACAAATTTGATTTGGACACGTGGTTGAGCGCAATGGTCGGAAAACTACATTTTGTTTGTAGTTATAACTACAACTACCTTATTACAATTGTAGTTTACTATAACAACTACTTCTTTAACAAACTGCTTTCAAAATGTAGTCCCTACCTCGCTACTTTTAAAAGACAAACTTAACGAGAGAACTGAATTATCACCAATATTCAAAATGATTTTTAATAAAAAATAATCTTGGTTAAATATGAGGAGAAATTAAGAAGTTTTAATTCATGTTTACGTGAAATAATTTTTCATTATAAAGCACTTTTTACGAATTTGTTCTTTTAACCTTCAAACTCCATGCTTTTTTAGACTGTGATTTAAGAAATGCTGGGAAATTATCAAATATTTGTGATTTAAGCGATCAATACTTTTTTTTTATAACCACCACGAAATAAAGTACAGTGTGAAAAACAAAGAATGGACTACCCTGAATAACTTATGATCGGATTTTTCCGGGCATCAGACGTAGATCTTATTAACACTAAGTTTACGGACGTTTCTTTTATACCTGTCTCTACGAACACACGTCAATTTGACGCATGAACCAATACATCACTAGGTTTATGGACATTTCTTACATACCTATCTCTACGAACACACGTCAATTTGACGTATGAAAGAATACATATAATTGTGATTCTTAATTTAATAAATTCAATTTAGTGCAGTTTTATCCACCACTATTTTTAAATAATTCATAGGCTTATATAATTCACAACTTTATATTTTCAAAATTTATTCAGTTGTAATTTGCCATTTTTTAAATTATTTTGGCATGTCCGGAGCAGTTGGCATCTCTGCGAATGTAATTATAAACTATAAGTAAAAATATGAGATATATATTTATGAAATCTTCTAGTATTTTATGTTTCAATACTCGAACTAAGTAACTGAAACCTTCAAAATCTGACATCAATTGACATTCTGCGTTTGTTCTTTCTATTATTGCTTATCGGCAACAGTTGTTTATCGCTTGTTTTATTTGAGATAACGGATAACGAATCGAAGTATTGTCGGTACATTCCTGTTTATTATTGATGTGATAATTGCTTGTTTACTCAAAATTTTGTGTAAATTATGATCGCGTCAAATTGACGCATATCCGTAGAGATAGGTATTACCACATAGAGAATTTCAATATTTCAACGCTTTTGAAGAAAGTAGCCATCAATATACATTTACTTCGATCAGTGGTTAAAAGTCTTTACAAGAAATAAAGTAAAAATTCAAACAGGTTTTATAATTTTCCTGACAAAACTAGAAATGCGTCAAAATTACGCATTCCGTAAACCTAGTGTTAACGCTCGGCCACAGGGGCATTCTCATTGCGTACGTTGACGGACCCGCGAATGATTTGCACCAATCAGATTCGATATAATTTTGCGTTTGAGCTTTGTTTATTTAATTAACGTTAAAAGCTACAAACTACTGTGTTTTTACATCGCACTATTCCCTATACTACTTTGGAAAAAAAAAAGTAGCGTACTGCACTAAAAACTACGGAAAAAAGGAGTGACTGCAGTAGTTTCGCTACTAGTGGCTCGCTACTTCCGACCACTGGTTGAGCATACTAAAACATGCAGAGGGGTTGAAATAAAACAGGGAAAAACTTCTATAATAATTCCAATTAAACAATTTTTCTTATAGCAGTAAATGTTTCAGAAGATTTTACATTGGCACACTTTTAAAGATCATGCTTCTAGCTTTAAGAAATGGTGTCATTATTACTAGGGCTGCAAGTTTGTCGCGGGAAAAAAGACGCCAAATTCGCGGAAAATTTTGAAAATTACACAAATTCTAAACATAAAAAAATTTATTACACAAATGATGCAAAAGACAGAAATTGCGCAAATAATAAAGAAAGCTTAAAAATACACAACAAAAGTATTTCTTTGAATTTCAAGCAATATTAATATTTTTATTTAAATGAACAGAATTTTGGTACAAAGTATTGTACATTGTCAGATTATTCTCATTAATGCTTCGTCTTTCATCACTTAATGCATTTTTATACTTAGAAAACGATCTTTTGGCNACAAAGTCCTGCAAAGATTCCATTCAAGCTTAATTAGTGCTAACTATTAATTAAGTTACGAAATCAGACACAAAAACGTACTTTCTCTGAATAAACATATATTTTTTTTTTACATATTTGGAATCTAGACACTTGAATTAGGGGGGGAGGGAGACAAAATTTTAAAAAAATTGGGTGGTAAATTGGGTAGCAATAAAGGTTTATATATTTGGCGATAGTCCAGAAAACCGCCAAAAAAAGTCGCCTGCACAAATGAATATTTTAAGATAACCCATTGACAAATTCAAACGAGGAATGCTTAATTTTACTAGGTTGCTAGGCAACCAAAATCTGACCGTAAAAAAATTGAAATAAAGTTCTGTGATTGCTTTAAAAGGTTTTATTAATTATTAATAGAGAATATCTCGAAGTTTCTAGGCAATAGACACTTTTTAAGCTGATTTCTGACCAAAAAGCAAAGAAAAAAAATTTCTTCTAATCCCCTTTGAAAAGAAAATTTGAATCGATTTACAAATTATTTATTACGTTCTGAGTCTTTAGTATTTAAACACATGAACTTTTCATCTGATATTATTCAGATTATGTTGTTTTTGCTATATTTATTCGAGGATTTCATACTAAAATCAAATTAACATAACTTATTATAGCTATATACAGAATTTTAGGGATTATCATTTTTGAAGGG
>NC_092212.1:84490062-84497463 GCF_043381705.1 Parasteatoda tepidariorum | reverse complement strand
GCTGTCTAAATTAGGAAAATAATAGTGCTCTATTACAGATTCGAATTTCTTTTAATAGTTTCAGAAAATTATGAACACCCCCCTTGGAAAAATTCTGCGTACGCCACTGACCTCCATTGACTGTCATTTCACAAAGATTTCCGTTTTAATCAGTGTCATTTTCTTGGTTCGGAAATGCTACTTCTGTTGGCGTCATGAAAACACGGATCTATGAATGAATGAAGAGGTCTTTAAAAAAATGATCCCAACTAAAATAATTATGAGTAAAAACTGATTCACCAATTATGAATGACAAAGCTATTTTAAATAAATAAACAATTACGTTTTTTGTTTACATTTGATTTTAATTTTATATCATAAAAATTAATTAGCGTTAAAAGATGAGAAGATGTTTGCTTGAGATGCTTGTTTTTTTTTTCTTTCTAAAATAAACTTTTTTCTTCTAATTTAACTTTCAACTCTAAAAGTAAATCATTGATAGAATCGTCTTCAGTGTGCTCCGATTGCCGCATGAGGTTGTATCGTCAAAAAGAGCTCTCTAAATTAGAATCTCACATAAATATTTGGAATACATTTTAATATCCTTATTTTTGTTAAATTTTTTGTTTTGATATTTTTTCGCGTTTCCTTATTTGACCTCTTCCGCATTAGTTGCAGATGTTTGCGGGTCACTTGGAGAGGTTTTAAATTGTCTCTCCCAAAGGTTTTCTTCAACACTAAGTCTATGGAAAAAACTCCGTGCCTCCCCAAAATGATAGTAAATAGAGGTGGTCTTTTTTGGTCACTGTAATTTAAACAAATTTATTGAACTAGGAGGCTTTGGCCCCTGCTCGCTGGCGCTCTCCAAGCATTTAAATCTAGCCCTTTTAGAACTTTTTTCACCCAGCGGGCCGCGGCAAAATTTTCAAACCTTGACCGGTCTGCGGCGATAAACAGATTGGGAAGCACTGCTTTTAGCTGTTGTTAACACGTTGAATACCATGTGGGGTCACCGGTGATCGGCCCTGAGTTTGTTCGTAGCGCCACAGGGGTCACCGGTGAGCGGCGAAGTCAAGATTATTAGAAACACTTCGAGTAAGTTTTTAATGCTTTAAATTTTTTATATTATAATCGTTACTAAAGTGGTTTGAAGAAATATTTTATCAAAATATGCAAAGCACACTGAGAAAATCATTTTGGCCAGACGGGCAAACCATGTAAAATTAGCATGGCATTCAACGCGTTAAAGCTATTTCAAGAATTTGAATATAGATACTTTAGAAGTTATTGAAGCTATTTCCAGCACTTGAGTTCAGATTTATTCGATGTTATCGAAGCTAATTCAAGCTCTCGAATTTAGACGTATTAGATGTTGTTAAAACTCTTTCAAGGACTTGAATTTTGACTAATGGGATGCCTGCAAATGACGTAGTGTGGGTATCTCGATCCTGATTGGTTGTTGAAATGTGGCATTTGTTTACGTTAGCAACTGTTCTTTCCATTCGATTTCGAGTAAGTCAAGCCTGACAAGTATCAGTTCTCTCAAGTGACACATACTATATTCTTTCACAAAGATTCTTTCTCAAAAATTTCAATTCTTTCTGTATATATTTATACAGAGACTTACAAAGACGTTGTTGAAGCTGTTCCAAACATTTGAATTTAGAATTAGTTGTTGTTGAATTTGGATTTAGATACTGTTGAGACTATTTCATGCGCATGAATTTGAACTTATTAGATGCTATTGAAACTATTTCAAACATTTGAATTTAAAATTGTTAAATGTTGAAGTTATTTCAAGCATTTGCCAAACATTTGAATTCTGAATTAGATGTTGTTGAATTTGAATTTAGATACTGTTGAGACTGTTTCATGCGCATGAATTTGAACTTATTAGATGCTATTGAAACTATTTCAAACATTTGAATTTAAAATTGTTAAATGTTGAAGTTATTTCAAGCATTTGCCAAACATTTGAATTTAGAATTAGATGTTGTTGAATTTGAATTTAGATACTGTTGAGACCATTTCATGCGCATGAATTTTAACTTATTAGATGCTATTGAAACTATTTCAATCATTTGAATTTAAAATTGCTAAATATTAAGGTTATTTCAAGCATTTGCCAAACATTTGAATTTAGAATTAGATGTTGTTGAATTTGAATTTATATACTGTTTCATGCGCATGAATTTGAACTTATTAGATGCTATTGAAACTATTTTAATCATTTGAATTTAAAATTGCTAAATATTGAAGTTATTTCAAGCCATTGAAATTATAAGACGTTGTTGAAGCTATTTCAAGCATTTGAATTTAGACTCATTTGCTTTCATCATTTACACATATATTTTGATGAAAAAACAAACTCAGATTCGGTTGTAAAAATGATAAAACAAAGGCGTCGTACACATAACTATACGGCCCATTAAATATCAACGAATCAGATACCATTGTCCTTTCAAAATGGGCAGTTCATGGAAAAGTAACTTTCTTACTATAGTGGACTGTGGAAAGAAAATAAATAAAACTGCCTCGTTCGCAAAACATCTAAGTTCAGAATCTACAGACCATAACGGAAGACTGACTGATTCCACGAAATAAACCTGTTACTCCAAACCGTTATAGTCCGATGAAAACAATGAAGAATTAGTTGGGATGTGTGTGTTTGTGGAGTAATAGCTTTTTCTTTTATTGAGTGGAGACATAAGTCTTTTTAGAGTTGGAAGACATTGTTACTGCAGAAGGCAATTACGCTTGATTCACGCAGGCGTTGAAAATGGTTTCCGCTATAATTCGAGGGTTTAAAAACGAAATGATTTTGGTCACTGTCACGCTTCNCAACTTTAATACGCCATTTTGCTGAAAAAGAATAGGTGGCGCTGACGTCATAGATCACATGTGTGGGTATGGGAGGTCTCCTTCTTGAAGTGCAAGTACCCAACTATTGGAATTATTTCATACACATGAATATAAATTTGTTTGATGTTGTTGAAGCTGTTACAAACATTTAAATTCAGAATTAGATGTTGTTGAATTTGAATTTAGATACAGTTGAGACTATTTCAGTCACATGAATTTGAACCTATTAGATGCTATTGAAACTATTTCAAACATTTGAATTTAAAATTGTTATATGTTGAAGTTATTTCAAGCATTTGCCAAACTTTTGAATTTAGAATTAGATGTTGTTGAATTTGAATTTAGATACTGTTGAGACTATTTCAGTCACATGAATTTGAACTTATTAGATGCTATTGCAACTATTTCAAACATTTAAATTTAAAATTGCTAAATATTGAAGTTATGTAATGCATTTGCCAAACATTTGAATTTAGAATTAGATGTTGTTGAATTTGAATTTAGATACTGTTGAGACTATTTACTGCGCATGAATTTGAACTTATTAGATGTTATTGAAACTATTTCAAACATTTGAATTTAAAATTGTTAAATGTTGAAGTTATTTCAAGCATTTGCCAAACATTTGAATTCAGAATTAGATGTTGTTGAATTTGTATTTAGATACTGTTGAGACTATTTCAGTCGCATGAATTTGAACTTATTAGATGCTATTGAAACTATTTCAATCATTTGAATTTAAAATTGTTAAATGTTGAAATTATTTCAAGAATTTGAAATCATAAGACGTTGCTGAAGCTATTTCAAGCATTTGAATTTAGACTCATTTACTTTCATTTATACATATATTTTGATTAAAAAGCAAACACAGATTCGGTTATAAAAATGATAAAACAAAGGCGTCGTACACATAACTATACGGCCCATTAAATATCAAAGAATCAGATACCATTGTCCGTTCAGAATGGGCAGTTCATGGAAAAGTAACTTTCTTACTATAGTGGATTGTGGAAAGAAAATAAACAAAACTGCTTCGTTCGCAAAACATCTAAGTTCAGAATCTACAGACCATAACGGAAGACTGACTGATTCCACGAAATAAACCTGTTACTCCAAACCGTTATAGTCCGATGAAAACAATGAAGAATTAGTTGGGATGTGTGTGTTTGTGGAGTAATAGCTTTTTCTTTTATTGAGTGGAGACATAAGTCTTTTTAGAGTTGGAAGACATTGTTACTGCAGAAGGCAATTACGCTTGATTCACGCAGGCGTTGAAAATGGTTTCCGCTATAATTCGAGGGTTTAAAAACGAAATGATTTTGGTCACTGTCACGCTTCAATCTACCAACTGTGAAAGTTGCCGTTTTGGTCTAAAAAGTAAAAGTATTTGAAAAAACACTTTCCTTTTATATATAAAAAACTTGGTGTCAATAGATTTTTTTATTTATTTATTTTTATAACCGTTGTCGAACAGCTGACCCAATTTTGGTTTTACGACTACTAATGTTAAACTCCGTCGCCTTGTAATTTTGAACCCAACTCAGAAGACTCCTGGATCAAGTAATGGAAGAAATTTTGCCTTCGTGGAGGACTTCTATATGGAATTACTAACCCGGATTTGCGTTACATGGTGAGAAAAACCGCGAAAACCGCCCATAGTTAGGCTGACGGCAAGGGGACTCTAACCCATGATCTGTCTACAATAAATAGTTATTGATAATTTGAAAAAGAGGAAATGAGCAGTGTATTTATCTGATGATAGCTGGTTGTCAAGGTTTTCTACTTCTTTTTGTTAACTATAATTATCTTATTTCATTTTATAACCGTCGTTGAACAGCCAACCCAATTTTGGTTTTACGATTACTAATGTTCAACTCCGTAGGCCTTGCAATTTTGAACCCAATCCGGAAGACCATCCAGAACTCCTAGATCAAGTATTGGGAGAAATTTTGCCTTTGTGGAAGACTTTATAATGGAACTAACCCAGATTTGCGTTACATGGAGCGAAAAACCACGAAAACCTCCCACGGTTAACCTAAACGGCAAGGAGACTAACCCACAACTGAGGATATTTTACGTCAGCACTAAGTTCGGTGCAAGCAGGATGCGGAATTCGTATCGACCAGTCCTCGCAGGGATTCGAACCCGGTTCTCTTCATTAGAAGACGAACGCTTTATTCCCTGGGCCATCACGGATCGGTGTCAATGGTTTTTATTTTATTTTATAACCGTCGTTGAACAGCCGACCCAATTTTGGGTTTAAGACTAGTAATGTTCAACTCCGTATCCTCGTGATTTTGAACCGAATACAGAATCAAGTATTGGGAGAAATTTGCCTCCATGGTGGACTTCTTAATGTAACTAACCCGGATTTACGTTACATGAAGAGGCAAACCACGAGAACCTCATATGGTTAGCCTGACGGCAAGGGGACCCTAACCCATGATCTGTCTACAATAAAAAGCTATTGATAATTTGAAAAAGATGAAATGAGCAATGTATTTATCTGAAGACAGCTGGTCGTTCAAGGTTTTTTCACTTCCTATTATTAATTATAATTATTTAATTTAATTTTATAACCGTCGTTGAACAGATGACCCAATTTTTGAGTTTACGATTCCCACTGTAGCCTTGTAATTTTGAACGCAATTCAGAAGACAAGGAAATTCCTGGATCACGTTTTGGGAGAAATTTTGCCTTCGCCGAGGACTTCTAAATGGAACTAACCAGAGTTTGCGTTACATGTAAAGGAAAACCACGATAACCTCCCATGGTTAACCTGACGGCAAGAGGACTCAAACCCATGATCTGTTTACCACTGAGGATATTTTACGTCAACCCTGTGGTCGGTGCAAACCGGATGCGGAATTTATATCGACCAGTCCTCGCTGGGATTCGAACCCGGTTCACCTCATTGGAAGCAAGCACTCTATCTTCTGAGCCATCACGTCTCGGTGTTATTGGATTAACCAGTTCACGACGAACAGTGTTATATTTGTAGGGCAATTACCACCTTTCCTTCCCCCCTCCTCTCTGTCTTTTATTTAAAAGACCAAGAATATCGAAATGATTATTTAAAAAAAACTAAGAAAAAGGAAAATATATGCTTTAGGAAAAATTCGCATTCAATTCAAAATAGCAACAAGATCTAGTTATTATTGAAGCTTTTCTTTTAAAAATACATTGTTTTTATTTTAGTTAATGTATCAAACAAATACAAATTAGTTTTGAAAATTGGCTTTCAACTAATTTTTTTTTCCCTAAACAATTCACGTAATACAATCAATAGAGCTAGAAACCCGTTATTTTAACAAAAGAGGAAAACATAATTAAATTTTCTCAAATAATTTTCCACCACTAACAAATTGAAATAGTTTTTTTCCTTCTTCCCTCAGTCTAATCGCCTATTCATAACACGAAAGGAAGTTTAAAATCTTAAACAAGGTTTTTCATTTACTATTCGTAAACAAAGGGGGAGCAGAACGCCTGACTGATTCGCGCTCTAATCACTGTTTTAATAGAAAAATCGTTTTATTTACTTTTTCCTTAGCAGACGATTGTTTGACGCGATAATTTAGAGATATTTCAATTAGTTTCTTGATAAGAGACAACTTAATAATGTTCTTTTTTGATGGAATATATAGTGATAAAAAAATATTGTTTTTATAATCGCAGTTAATCATTTTTGTTGAACCCCATACATTGTTCTTTATTTAATAATGTGTGATAAAAATACTATTTTGTTATCATAGTAATTATTTTTGTTGAATCCGATCATTGTTTTTCCCAGAATATTGCGTGGTAAAAAATTAAATGTTGAATTTCATTTATTGTTTTTAATTAAATATTTGTTTTATTTCAAATGGCAAGGTACAAATACAGTCGGACCTCTATTTAACGAAGTCGTTAAATCCCGATAATAAGTTCGTTATATTGAAAATTCGTTGAATTGAAAATCACCTGTCGAGATACTTAAACGACACAAAACAGGTTTTAAATTCATGATCACTATACATAATTAAAATAGCAATTGATACACCCTTATCTTGTAAACTATTATATACTATTTATTTAATAAATCTTAACCCTAAAAGAAATTTGCATGGTAAGCAAGAACAGAGCAAAACATTATCCAGTGTTACACTATCATGCTACATACATTTTTAACCAAAAGCTAAATTTAGGAATAAAATTATAGCTGCATTTATTATAGAAGTAATTTTAAACACACATTTCCACATGCGTTAAGTTTAACTAGGAGGCTTCGCCCCCTGCTCGCTAGCGCTCGCCAACCCCCGAAACTGCTTTCGCAGTTCATTTCGGATTGCTTCGCAATCCGATGCTCGCTTTGCTCGCACATTGGATGCGTTCTTAACGTCTAGCTTTTGTATACTTTTTTGAACACTGAAGTTCCGAAAACTTTTCACTGTAGAAAATTCTAAACCTGTGCATTTCAATATTAATTTGAAATTGCAAACAGTTCACATATTTTTCTTAATCACACTATTCTAAATTTCAGTTGTTGAGAAAAGTAACTGTTGTAAGTTTTGTTTTAAAGTC
>NC_092212.1:84406654-84489550 GCF_043381705.1 Parasteatoda tepidariorum | reverse complement strand
TACATAACAATTAAAAAATTGTTTAATCAAACAAGAATTGTAATCGTCTTGTTTGCTGTCCAAATCTGTTTATAACTTTTTCAATGAATTCTGAGTCATCGTTGATTCTTTTCTTATGCACACTGAGCATGCACAAACTTGGCAGATATCTAAGCTATATTTTTAAATTTCATTTAATAAAATATAAATAATATTATATTTTCTATTAGTTATTTAGTTTAACAAAGATGTATAACACAAACTGACTTCTCACAACTACAGAACTTCATCAACACAATAAATGCCAATGATACACAAGCACGTTAGTATACAAAACTACGGTTTGTAGTTATTTGTGTTTCAAAGTCAGTAGCTATGCCAGCGCCATCAATACAGTTTCTTGTGGCAAAATTTGCAAGTACAATAAAGTCGTACTTTTTTTAAATATCTTGTTAAAACAATGAAGAAATGTATCTTGAAATAAATTAACAGATGAAAGTATATGTAATAACAAAACAAAATGTAATAAAAGAATATTAAAATTTTTTTTTGGGGGGGGGGGTAGTTTGTTAGAGGGTTGCAACCCCTTTTATATTATTCTGCCGGCGCCCTTGAATATGGGTGGTTTTTATTTTATTTTATAACATCCGACCCAATTTTGGATTTACGACTACTAATGTTCAACTCCGTAGCCCTGTAATTTTGAATCCAGTTCAGAAGACAAGGGAACTCCTGGATCAAGTATTGAAAGAAATTTTGCCTTCATGGCGTACTTTTTGATGAAATTTACCCGCATTTGCGTTACATAGAGAGGGGATATTTCCATATCCTGATCTGTGGCAGAATGATCACCAAGTCTTGGCAACTTCCGGTCAGCGGCCCGTGAGAGACTTAAAAAAAAATCACAGAAAGGGACCAACTCGAAAGATATATATTGTAAAAACCCACGGGCAAACATCTACATGTTTTTTTTTAGAAAATTGCCAGTTTAAAATCTATTTGGCACCTTGGCGATTGTAGTTGGCGCAACAGATCACAATACGGAAATATCACCATGGAGAGGAAAACCATGAACGCCTCCCACTGTTAGCCTGACGGCAAGGGGACTCAAACTCATGATCCGTCTACCACTGAGGATGTTTTTACATAGCACTGTGGTCGGTGGAAGCCGGTAGTGGAATTCGAGTCAACTAGCCATCGGTTTAATTCGAACTCGGTTCACCTTATTGGAAGGCGAACGCTCTATCCCTTGAGCCACCGAGACTCTCGTTTGGATGGTTGACCGTGTAAAGATACGCGCAGATGGCGCTAGGGGTTGAAATTCGTCATAAGACTTCCGGGTTACTACTACTTCCGACTGATTTTTACTCCTAAGCTTGTAAAAACACACCATGCTATATTAATATATTTGTATTGCTTTCCATATAACACGCTTTTTCAATCTAACTTTCAACAAAATAAACAACAAATAAATTCGGAAGACTTCGTAAGCTTTCTATAAAATAACAAACGGTGCTATTTTGCACAAATAGTATAGGCTAAATAAGGCATAACACTCAAAGCTTTGTTAACCTTACACTTTATGTTGAGATATTAATTTTGTTAAATTTGTTTCAGGCTGACGCCCTGTTAGAATTTATAAATTGCAGAAAATTCTTATGAATGTTATAATCATGCTTAAATTTAAACAAAAACACAATAATAAAACTACCCAGAATATTAAGTTTTATTAAATAGGTCATTCTCAGAAAAAGCAAACATATCTATCACTTGATATTTATAATAAAAATTAAATGTTTCGAAATTAATATTGATAATGAAATTTGAACCATCATAACGATTTTGGAAGGACAGAGTTTACAACTGCTATTAAAAATGACATTTTTAATTAAAATAAAAAAATTTATAATATAATTTTTTAACTGTTCAAAAATTAGTGAATTCATTTAAAGACGCTCACAATATTGCAGAAATGTACAAATAAATTAATTACTTTACATACAAACTCAAGCAATCTAAATTAGAAAATAAAAACCATAACAGCCAAAATTGTTGGAGCAATGAAGAGAAAACTTAAAAAATTTTTTAGCATGCTGAAATGATATTGACATTAGTAATCGACACTCAATAAGTATTTAAAACACTGGAGCCTTTAAACAATGAAATAACTTTGACTTAATAAAAATCGAACAACTTTGTTAAAAAAATCCGTAATTGGCGTAGTTCTGAAAACAAATCAATAGTCTATAAAAATCATTTCAATGTCTTCTAGAAAACAAAATAAGGACTTACCCATTTTATATGTCACAACTTTTTTGACGTGTCATCAAAAACATATTTTTAAATCAGAATAAAACGGAACTCTCTAAATTCAGTTATTACTTTTAGATAAACAAAAATGAATTTTATAATCACCAACACAAAATTCTTAAAAATTACAGGCTTGAAACACGCATACTCAACCACAAGATTATAACTTCTTCGAATTAGACACTCCTTAAAGGTGATCATTTTTGAAAACATTTTCCTTTCGAATATTCAATTTTTAAACGAATCTTCGATTAAACGAGCAACCCTAAATTTTTTTGAACATGAACGACTATCACAACAAAATTAAAGAATTTTAATGAAGTAAACTTTTTTTAATTACAGATGATTACGTTCAGTTATAAAATAACATTAACTTTTACACTCAGGTTATTGGTACAACATACATTTGCAGGCTCGTGTGCTCAATTAAGGCTTATAAACCTTTGTCAAGCAGAAGAACAGATAGCACAATAGAGAAGGACATCCAGGGTTACGGCCGGATTCGAACCCGCAACCTCTAAGCTTAACAGAGCGTTTGGCGGGCATACCGCTCGGCCCCTTTTACACTCAGTCGTCTCCAAATAAATAAATAAAAATGCTGATGCCAAATGTGATTGGAAACTTTTAAAAATCGTTTGCTTTTTGCTATGAAAGATCAGTCCCGCAGTGAACTGATAGCTGAGACACGGTTCCCAGCAGATCACCGAAGTCAAGCATCACTGGCTGTGGTCAGTGTGCGAGTGGGTGACCACTTGGATCAGTCTGCGTAGGGACCGACGGTGTGCGGTATTGGTCCTCGTTAAACTGTTCTGCTGTAAAGTGCTCGACTTCGCGTGCAGGTCGTTGGATTACCAAAGCGGGGTGCCATCCCCTCTGCAGAGGATCAAAATTATGATGGTATGCTTTCGGATCATCCTCCCAGACCGTCTCCAATAGCCCATTGTGCAGCTCTAGTGCGACGTAAATGAACAACATGAGCTATGAAATATCAAATAGATGTTCCTTTTTATGATTTTCCACTTTAATATTGACGTTTTCTCTATTCACATTTATGCGAGAAATTAAGTTTAACATTTCACACAAATAATTTCAAAGATTTCGCATTTCAAACTAATATAAAAGTGTCTGAACACAATATATTTTCTTCTTCTTCCTAATGGCAGGTATTGAACTTTTATGTTCTTAACCTCGGAAGATGCTGGAAGTGTTGCTCATTTAACGTTACCCAGTCGGCACCTGTGAAACTAAGTCACGGAAGTGATTAACATTACCCACGCCACACTGCCACAGATACCCGTTCATAGGGTGGGCCACATTCACACACAACAGAGGACAACACATGAAGAGAAACATCCATGTCCAAAACGGGATTCGAACCCGCAGCCATTGAGTACGCAGTCAGGCACGCTAACCGCTCGGCTGAACACAATATATAATTCAATGCAAAATGCATTACATACTATCAGAAATTTGTCAACATTTCTTTCTGAAAAAAAATCTTTATAGTGCAAGCATAATCAATATTAGTCCAAATGTACGCAAAATGGAATAAATCATTTTATTTAAATTTAAAAGATAACAAAAGATGCTTAGTTTATGGGATTCTTCACTCAAAAATTGAGTTATTTTTCTTCCTCTGCAATATTTTTGAATAAATAAATCTTTTCAAGACTATTTGTGGCTATAAAAGTTGAGAAAAATTTGTAACATGAATCCTATAAAAAATGTAAGCATGTACAGTGAACAATATAAAAAATGGGGCACCCTTAATAACTTTTGATCTAATGATCGGATCTTCACGTTCTAGGACTCAATCTTAATGGCTAGAGGGAGTGACTTCAAATATGCTAATTCATAAATGCAGGCTATATTTTAAGCTGCGGAATCAGACGCAAAAATGTACTTTCTCTGAATAAACACACCTTTTTTTCCCCAACGGATTTGGATTTTTGACCCTCAAAATATAAGGGGTAGCAGCAATCAGGGATATATGGTCCCCATAGTTTGCGCTCGGATCCCTTAATGCTAATTTTACTTCTTACGTGTTCCGCCACATCTGGAAAACTTTTTGAGCGAATTGAGAACTTATTGCACACAATTATAAAATTCGCTAATCCAAAAATAATTCCTTGCAAAAAATCAATTTTGGTAAATATTTATTATTAATTTTAGTAAAATTTTGGAAATTTAAATTATATAAAATTAGTAAATTAAAAAAAAAATTAGTAAATAGTAAAAAATAAATTTTAGTAAATATTTATTATTTTATAACCGTTTTTGAACAACCGACCCAATTTTATGGGTTTACGACTACAAATTTTCAACTCTGTAGCCTTGTAATTTTTGAATCCAATCCAGAAGACAAAGGAACTCCTGGATCGAGTATTGGGAGAAATTTGCCTTCGTGGAAGACTTTTTACTGGAGCTAACCCGCATTTGCGTTACATGGAGAGGAAGACCACGAGAACCTCCCGCGGTTAGCCTGACGGCAAGGAGACTCTAACCCATGATCCATCTAAAACTGAGGATAATTCACGTCAGCACTGTCATCAATGGAAGCCGGATACAAAACTTGTATCGACTGGGATTCGATGCCGGTTCGTCGCATTGGAAGGCGAACGCTCTATCCCCTGAGCCATCGCGGTTCGCATTATTTTATTTGGAAATAATCGAAAAAATTTTGAATTGTAAGGTACACAAATTTTTCATCATACGTAATTTTAAATGGCAAAATACAAAATTCGGCCGTAATCGATCGAATAGTTACTGAGAAATCAAATTTTAAATATACGGCTTGTTTAAAATTCGATTTCTCAGTAACTATTCGACCGATTTCACTCAATTTTTGTAATTTGCCATGCAAAATTACGAACTTTAATATGACACAAAAAATTTTATACCTTTACAATTCAAAATTTTTTCGATTACTACTAAATAAAATTATAAAAAATACTAAATGTTTACAGATTTTTTTTTTTTTTTTTTNGAAATAAAATAAATAAATTTTTTTTTGCATGAAATTATTTTTAGACAAGCGAATTTCATAAATTGTTGGCAAGAATTTTTCAATTCACTTAAAAAATTCTCGAGATATAGCAAAAAATCAAATTAACAATGAGGGCTCCAAACTTAGAACCCCTCTCCTGACTAAAATATTGGAGTCACATTTCCCAGATTGCGGCTACCCCCCATACATTGGGCGACATAAATCCGAATCAGTCGGGAAAAAAAATATGTTTATTCAAAAAAAGTACGTTTTTGTGTCTGATCTAATTAATTAGCATATTTGAGATCACCCCCTCCAACTATTAAGATTGAGTCTTACAATGTAAAGATCCGATCATTAGATCAAAAGTTATTCATGGTGGTGCTTTTTTTTGTTTTGCGCACTGTACATTTGCATTTAAGGATATCTGGCCTTGGGATTTCATACAAAAAAAAAACTGAATGTAATGGAAGAATGCATTTGTTTTACAACATAAAAACAGTAGCTTAAATTTAAATAAATAAAATTGCGCACCAGAAAATTATAAGTTTTTTAATCCACTTTCTTAAAAAAAAAAAATAGATAAGAAAGTAGTCTATTTTTTTAAAAAATATTTATTTCAGTTTTGTACTTAATTTTTATATTGTATCGTTCAAGATTTAGTTTAGAGCTTTCATATTAATTTAATTAATGTAAATAAATTTAATCAATGATTTGTTGTAGTGTTTCACCGAATAATCAGTGATGTAATAATTTTTATCAGTCATGTAATGTAGTGGACTGTGAAACACAGAAATTGGTGGTTGTTCCACCAGTGAATGTTATTAATCACACAGTAGCTTTGCTAAATGTCCAAAATATATACTAGGGTCTAGTTATATACTAGTCATTACCTGGTACATATTTGCCCGGTATGCCCTACATCAATGTTTTTTAAAATCAAGTGTCCCTGCCGAGTACGCATTTAACCGTCACTCCGAACACTGATGTTTCTCCTAATCTATCCTCAGCAGATATTAAAATATCGAATAAATGCAATAATATCGACGAATAAATTAATATGAAATCGGATATAACAAATATTTCGGACATTCACGAAAGCAACAATGTGATTGTTGTCATTCACTTGATTTCGGTTATTTCATGGTAACATATACACTTAGTGAGTGATTTGTTGATTTAGAAGCATTAATAAATTTGGATTATGACATTTTAACAGCTCTTTACATGTAATTTTATAAAATTAGAACTTACTAAGCGTTATATATTAGAGAAAATAATGTTATATAAAATACCAAATGACTGCAGTTATTCTAACAAACCGGACACGCCTGCCTTGCCGCTCACCTCCAGAGACTTGAGATCCTTCCCGATCCAAACTGTGTCTTGTGAGGGGAGGAGTCCCCAGTGAATGCTGAGCATCTGCGGCTCTGCCCCGCAAATACTGGCAACATCTAAGACATATACTTAAATCAGGGTGCGTAGTCAAATCTTTCACCGAAAAATAAGCACATTTTAAGTATTTTTTAAGCACTCAAAAAATATTTTTAAGCTCTCTATACATCAACAAAATGCAAAGTAATTTTCAAAGACTTTACATGATCATGATAAAATAACTAGTTTTTGACAAAAGAACTCTTTTCTTGATTATATTAGCCATTAAAAAACGACCAAGAAATTTTCTGATTTGATTTCAGAGGGTGGAAAATGAAGCTTGACATTGAGAATGTCTTGCAAAATGCAGCAGAGTTGCACATGATAGTGCAAGAATCGCACCGAACCCAGCTCACTATACATACATGCGGAATCGCAAGTATTTCATCAAACCTGTAAAATGATTGGCGCTTTTATACGCTATGAACCGTCGGTACGCTGAAATGGATAGTGGTTGAATGGATTGTGAAAACGTTGAATAGAAGAATGTGAAAAGCACGCATTTGGCGAAAAATGGCAAGGTAAAGAAAAAAAATCTTTTTCGAAAAGGGAAATTAAGCACTTTTTAAAAACACCCAATGAAAAAAAGCTTTAAGAGCTTTTAAAAAACGAAAATTAACACCTTTAAGGACTATTTCAAAATACTATGCACCGTGTAAATGCCAGGGAACAGTTGCAGGCGCTGCTGACTGACTAATTTTCTGCTTATATTTCTATTGTTGATATTCTATTTAATGTTTCTTTGTTCTAATTGTTTTTGTATTTCAAAGTTTTTATGTTTTAAATTTTTATTTATTTATTGTTATTCTTTATAGGTCTGTGCGGAGTGTTTTTACACTCTAGCGAATGATGTACACATCAAGTGCTGCTGCTAGAAATTTAAAAAAAAAAATTTAAAAAAAAACAGTTATTCTAATTTCTTAAGAATTTTATTATATTTTTTTCATAGTTCTTGCTTTTTAGTATTCAATTATCAAAAATTGATAGATTAAATTGATTGGAAACTAATAGTGTTGGTTATACTAGATTGCAATCAAAACTGTTTAAAATTATAANTTCTATTGTTGACATTTTATTTAATATTTCTTTGCTCTAATTGTTTTTGTATTTCAAAGTTTTAATGTTCCTAAATTTTTTTATTATTGATTGTTATTCTTTATAGGTCTGTGCGGAGTGTTTTTACACTCTAGCGAATGATGTACACATCAAGTGCTGCTGCTAGAAATAAAAATAAAAACAGTTATTCTAATTTCTTAAGAATTTCATTAAATTTGTTTCATAGTTTTTGCTTTTTAGTATTCAATTATCAAAAATTGATAAATTAAATTGATTGGAAACTTGGTTATACTAGATTGCAATCAAAACTGTTTAAAATTATAATAATATTTCCTTTAAAAAAAAAATAATAACAGTTGTATTTTTCAATGAAATTTATGAAACAAAATTAGAAAACTGTATACAATGTATTAAAGACCAAATTAAACAATTCATTTAGGTTTATTTTGTGCGTTTCAAAACTTGCAAATAAGCATGCATACAGAATTTTTAGTACAAAAATTATTAAAATCAAATAGGCAATATTTACAAAATTAAATTTTGATTTATAATTTTTTATTTTAAATTCATTGAAGATTCTAAAACAGAATTGAACTATCAGAAAAACATATAAAGTTTATGATAAACTAAATATTAAATAATAATTTGTATTTGATAGCTCATGAATGCACAAAAATAAAAGGTCCAATATATGGAATGATTTTCGAGGCATACAAATGCACTAAGTTTATTAAATCATTATTTATATAATTCGCAATATATTTAGATAATTCTTAGTTTAAAATACTTTCTTTTTAATATTGAAATAAAACCTGACATAAATCTTTATTTCAGGTAAGTTTAAAAATGCATTTCAATTAAACAACACATAATAAGTGCAAATTATAACAATAATTTTTCATTCCCAAATACATGAATTATTACACACTATGAAAATAAAATAATAACAAGTCTGGAATAGGTTTAAAAAAACATCTTTACATTTAAATAAAATCTAACATTAAAGCCAACATTCAAATAAATTGTTTAAAAAACATTTTAACAAAATATTAATTGATTTAGCTTTAATTCTTCGTTTAAGAATTCAATAAGTTTAAAGTATATTGGAATACATCTTAGTTATAAAACTAGAAAAAAGAAAATATTTTTGAAGAATAGTGACAATTAAAGGGTCCACATAAAGCTTAAAAGTAGCAAAATAATCTATTATTTATTCCTGATCAATTTGAAAATTCACTATTGTTTGCAATCATTGTTTAGATAACTTCTCAACAAAACAAAAAATTGTTATTGAAAATAAAGCCTTGGTTCAAATAAATTGTTTAAAAATATGTTTAAATAAAATACAGCATGTGTTTTTATTTTAGTTACTTGCAGCTTATGTACAGTGAATAAAACTTTTTAATTTTTTTTTGTTTTTCTCCCTTTTCTTTTTATCCTTTTTGTCTTTATTGTGCATAATATTATTGTCTTTATATATCTATGCATAAAGGATTTTCAGACCAAACACACATTAATATCATTTTAAGATTTACCAAATCAAAAAGTAGTTTAAAAATCTTTATCTACTAGTAAGAGGATTGAAAAAAAAATTGACTAATACAGAGTGCAATATTTAAATGCAATATTAAATATTTAATTCAATTATGCTAAACAAGCAATATTTAAATAACTACATATTAAAATGATCTATAATACCAGAATATACAATTTTTTCTTGCACATTGAAGATTTCATTGCAAGAAATGTATTTCAAAATAATTTATACTTGTATCCATTAGAAAAATATATCTTTCAATAAAATACAACAGCATTTTCGTAGTACATAATTCTTTTAAGTTTTATCCAGTCTTACTTCACTAAATAAAAGAATATTCGTGACTGTCGTATTCTAGAATAAATCAAATATTCCTTACTATCATATTCGATATCATATAATATTCTTTGATTCAGTATTCTAGAATATGATACTATCATATTATATAATACTATAAATAATAATAGTATGATATTATCAATCAAGAGTATTATCATATTCATGAACGCGGGATCAAAGAATATTTTTAAGTATTGGGTAAAACAATGTTCTTGAGCGGGTTTGTAATTATTGCTGAAAATTGAATCAAAAAATATTCTCAACATAATTTATTAAGGAGATGCCATAAAGACATTTTTCACAAAAACTTTAGTCTAACGGAAAATAAATTATTATTTTTTATAATTTCTTTTTTTTAAAGCACTGTTAATAGGTTTGCAATTTGTGTCTTCCCAACTATAATTCATTGGCATCTATTTTAATACGAATTTGTTGCTTTGATTTTAGGCAAAGGTTAAGCCCCCCCCCCCTCCCAAAAAAAAATCTAATGTATTAAAAAAAAAAAGCAAATTATTATAGCCAATACACAAAATATATAGATTTAAAATGAATAATTTAGAAGAATTTTTAAACATCAATGCTCTAAGTTGCATATAATATTCTTTTATTAAGTAAAAAAGAAAGTTATCGTTATTGCATTTTATAAACTATTACAATTAATATAAAAATATAGTTTTAAACTGAATAATTTAGAATGACTTTTAAAAGCCGCAGTTTAAAATAGCATACCACATTTATTGATAAGGGGGGAAAAAAATAAAAACAAGAAAAAAATCCATTTCAGATTGTCAATTATTACAGTTAAAATTATCATTTCAAGTCAAATAACTCAGAATGATTCTCAAACAGTGCAATTCAAAATAGCATACCATACCTAACAAAAATTTGAATTATCAATTAAGGGGATTTTTACATCAATAAAGAAAGATGATAAAAGAATTTATAGATTAAGTTACAATTTTAAGTTTACTAAAAAACATTCAATCTTAAATTACAATTAGCTACTCTTTTTCTACTTACAATTATCTCTCTTTCTTTCAGTGTTGCTTTAAAGTAAAAGAATATCAGCAACTAATAAATTCTAGATCTTAACTTTGTTCAATAAAATAAAAATGGCGAATTTATCAAACAAGAATTTACTTGATAAATATTCCAAGTAATGATGAATTAATTAAATAAGTTTCATCTTTTTTTAAAAGATGAAATACGCTCGATTGGGAAACCTTGTTCATTGTTTGTCTAACAATTATCGAAAAAACATTTAAAGAACTAAATTTAAATGAGTTTATTTTACAAAATCAATTTAAACAATATCAATGTAGAAAAACTGTGTAAAACATTAACTACATGTTTAATAAAAATAGTGCTTAACAACATGAAGTGCAAATAACAGAACAAAAATAGAGACATATTTTCGATTTTATATGCAAAAATCTATCTCACTGTCAAAAACAGAATAATTTAATTTTTTTATGCTATAAAAACATTGCATTGCTTCGACATTGAGGAAGGTTCTTGATTATAAAATCAAAATTATAGCATGTCTGTTCTTGTTACATTAATTGTGGTTCATTCATATATAGAACAAATTATACCCTTTTTTATTTGCTGACATGTTTAATACAGAGTAAAGGCATGTTTCTTTTAACTTAATATAGTTCTTTTCTTTTGAAAATTTATATAAAGTACTGATACTGTTTTCCAAAGTACTATGTACTAAATATTACCTTAAAGATTAAGTTGCAATTAATTAAAATTGTTTACAATGTAGAAAAGAAATATGTCTAATACTTAAAAAATAGTTTTCTTTCTTATCTTTTCTTTCCTATAAGATTCTTTTCCTTTAAAGAATTAATTTTTATCATTGATATTGCTTTTTAATTTAAATGCTGCATAGGATTTCCCTAGCACTCTATACAACTTTAAAAATACAGTCACACAAGTTTGCATGAGTAGTCCTCTTGAGCAATAACCAAAACTGTTTATTAAAATTTTCAATTATATATATTTTTAATCATATATCTTTTTACACCAATTACATGAAGGACATATAAACACTGCTTTACTTGTATTTTGCTGCATTTATTTTTAAATTACATACTTTTTAACATTAATCTTTAAAAAGACACATCATTTTACAATATTTTTGTTAGTATTTATTTTTAAATTATATACTTTTTTAACATTAATACATTAAAAGACACATAACTTTACTGCACTTTGTTTGTACTTATTTTTAAAGCAGAGAAATTTTTAACAAAGATATAATTTTCTCAATAATAATAAAATTGCAGTTTTTTTTAAAGTTAATCTAAATGAAAGAAGAAAAAAAATTGTTAACAGTGGTAAATAGTAAACAGTATTATATTTCATAAACAGTACTAAAGACATTGAATACCAAATGTGTGTTCTGCATAGTTGAAAATGGGCAATAATGGTAATTTAGTTTCAAACACTGAAACTTCAGATTAAAATTTCAGATAACCGATTCCTGCACAAAGTTTTACGTTTAATTTAAAATGTATTATTCTTATCCCAAAGAAATAAAATTACCTGGAATTTCATTAAGTGCATTGAAATGAAAAGCTTAGTAGAAGAATCTGTTTAAAGTTGTAGAGCTGATTTTCTAAAAATTATCAAAATATCACATAAAACGTTTATCCACTATGCTTTACATCAGAAAGTAAAATTTATCATTCTTTTTCCACAGAAATAACATTACCGAAAGTACCTTGATTATGTATAACAGTTACCTAAGAAATTGAGGTTTCGAAACACAGTTCAATGACATGGCACTTTTTCCCCTATGAATTGTGCTTTAAAAATATACATTTCAACAAAACAATTCTTTTGACTCCAAATACCTATTTCAATGCATGAGAGAATTGAGCTTATTCTTGACTTTCTTAATAACTTTCTTCATCCGCTGGTAAGTACCAACGGAGCTAGGTAGGTTCTCAAAATCCATGTGAGACGTAACATTTTTTGAAAAGTTTTCATAATTTGGCAGTCTTGTGAATGAACTGTGCCTTGAAATGGATGGCGTCCCCAGAGAAACTAGTTTGCTGCCAATGCTATCTGTCCTTGGCAGAATTCCACTGTTACTTACAGACTTTCCACTAGTGCTAGCTTTTGAAGAAAAACTACTATCACTTAAATTTGAAAACTCATTCGTGTTTTCCACTGTATCAGAATCCACTGTTTTAAGCGACTGAACAGAATCCTCATTTGCGACCGCAACGGGACTCGACGGCTCCGCGTCGATGCCGAGCGCCATGACCAGTCTTTTCTTTATTTCTTCCAGTTCCACCAAAGAGGGTGACGTGTCACCTCCTGACGAGTCCTCGTTCAGTGTAAAAGGTTCCATGATAGCTCCAAACCTATTCGAGTCGGGATTCGGAATCGGAGAATCGCCACCGGAATCTTGCTCGACCAAAATCACGCAGTCTTCACTGTCGCTTTCAGCTTCGGGAGGATCAGGCTTGTTTTTAGGTGAATTTGGTGAACAAAGGGAAGAGGGTGAAGAGGATGGAGAGAATGGTGAATACTCTGGTGAAGCAATCACAATCTCAGTTGGTGAAAATTCGGGTGGAGGGGGCGGCGCTTTATCTTCAGGTAAAGGAGGCTGGAATTCTTTTAATTCTATTACAGATGGGTCTGGAAAAAAGTTTGAATCACAATAATCAGGAATATGAATGTATTTCCTCACAATTTATCAACACAAATAGGAAAAAAAATGTTATTAGTTTAGCAAAGTCTAAATAGCCAAGTTATAAAACTAATATACTAGATACAGGGTTGCCACTCAAATCTAGAAAAAAAATTTCCAGACTTTACCCAGCATATATTATACACTATATATTAAGAGGAAACACACTATCGCTGTGTTCTTGTTGGAGTTATATTAGGCTAATTATACAAGTTTTAATTACAAGAAAAACTTAAAGAAATAAGGAACAGCTTAACCTATTAAAAACAAATAATGTTATAGTAAATGAAATAGTTTAGTATAGCAGAAATATCATCCTTAGATAACACATAGAATGCACTTTGAGAGGTCAATACTTTCGAAACTGAGAAATAAAATTCCCGGTATTTTGCCAGTTTGTATTACAGAACTATTTAATAAAGAGTCCACGGAATTCAGATTTTTTCCCCTGTCTTATTTGGTGCATCATCAGTCGTAATATTACATATTTTTGCTACGGGCACTTTCAAAGTTAAAAGCTTTTCCTGAAACTCATGAAAAATATCACATCTCGTTGTAGTTCCCTTTAAAGAACGCAAACGTGCCAGTACCTCGGTTTTTTCAAAGTTCTTATCATACACCTCGTATAAATAACACTAATTGAGCAGTATCATTTATATCAGTGATTTCATCCATAGCTATTGAGCAAAATTTAAATGGTGCAATTTTTTATTCTAATTGTGAAGTCAAAATTTTATCAATGGCTTTGATTCTAGAAGTCATTATTTTTCATGATGCGGACAGCCTAGTTTGCCTATCCTTGATTAATATCCTTCCCCTTTGTCCCCCTAACATCATTGGTGAATATCCTTCCCCTTTTGCTACTCCAGATGTAAAATAAATTTTTTCATCATTTTTACAACAAAATATTTTTTTGGTGCAAATTTAATAAGAGCTGACTTTTTAAAAGAGTGAGGCAAAAGAGATATTCTATGGATAGTGACAAGGACATTTGAAATTCTGCATCCAAATATAAATGGAAAGTAGACTACTCCTCCTCAAAACTTTAAGAAACATTTCTGTTGGATATAAACAAGATAACAACAACAGAAGAGATATTTATTTTGAAGATTTTTGGAAGAACTTCAAATGCATTAGTATATATTTTGGCTAGGATGAATAGGAACAAAAATTACATCACAGCAATAAATTTAGAAAATCAGTGACAGGGTGCGTAGCCAAATCTTTGAATCAAAAATAAGCACTTTTTAAAAACTTTTCAAGCACTATTATCACTAAGTTACAAAAGTTAAATTAAAAATAATGTAACTCTAGTGAAAAATATCAGAAAGTCTTTTTTTGAAATGATAATAATATTTGTTTTCTTGGAAAGGTGTGTCGTTTATGAAAGAGCAAAATCATTGATCTGTCTGGGTTTTTTTAAGAGGTACCTATCTTGTGAAAATTTAGACATAATTAGTGCAAATAAAAAATTATATTTAAAAAATCAACACAAAAATATGGTAAAGGAAGAAAATATTTTCAAAAATTGTCACTACAAATAAATATCATTTATGACTTATTTCTATATATTTTTCCCTATATACTCAAAAATAATTTTGGTATTGTAAAATTTTGGGCTAAAAATTTTATCTAAATTACAAAAAGCATAAATCTGTAAAAAATCATTGTCCACAGTAAAATTTCAACTTGAATTTAGTAAAAACATGCATTTAACAGTACTAATACTAAAAGTTATTCTAATTATGAGAACATTTTCCTCTGGGTCATACAGAAAAAAGTTTCACAGAGAAAAAAATATTAGAAATGTCAGTTAAAAGAAATTTACAATAGTGTTTATGATAATGTTCGAATTTCGACTTCTTGTAAAGCTTACAGAGGGAGAGCCTCACGTTTAATTTTAAAAAACTCAGCGGGAAAAAAATTCGCTTTGAAANTTTATTTGTCACCTTAAAGTAAAAGCAGATTATACAATATTTTAAAAATGATAAAGGATTGTTTTTTTAAATTATTACTTAAAAAAACAAACACAGTTTGTCTTAATTACCAGCAATACTCAGACATTTTTCTAAGACATTACATAAATGATATTAATTTTAAATAAAAACGAAATGCATCGTCTATTTAATTTCAATCATAACTGGAAAACAATGTGATTTTTCTATTTTGATGACTATAAAAATCCCTAAAATTCCCTGTATGTGAAATATTTAGTATATCATGCAACAATTATCATGAAATTTATATTTTTTCATAAAATTTACTGGATTTTTTCCTATGAATGCTGGCAGCTACGCAAGAATAAAATGCACCATATAAACAATAACTTTATTTGTCACCTTAAAGTAAAAGCAGATTATACAATCAATGGGAAAATCTAATTTAAAGACTAGCAAAATTGTGAAATTTTAAAAATGATAAAGGATTGTTTTTTTAAATTATTACTTAAAAAAACAAACACAGTTTGTCTTAATTACCAGTAATACTCAGAAATTTTCTAAGACATTACATAAATGATATTAATTTTAAATAAAAACAAAATGCATCATAAAAATAGTCACAAAACTTCACACTTAAAATAAGAAAAACTATATGATCAATACTTAAGAATAACACAATTCAAATACTTGATAAATTTAAATTATGTTTTTTTAAATTCTTCATCAGCTTGTTAAAAATGTTTTATTTTTTTAAAAACCAGCTTATGAGGAAGAGCTCGTTCTTTCCAAATTGTCTAGCATATTTTTCTGTGAATATTGTCTAATAAAATCTTAATAAACATTTACGCTTTTCACCCAAGATTTGTACTGTTCAATCATAGTATAAATGATTTTTTAAAATATTAGCTTAAAAAAATAAAATTTAATCCCAATAACCATAACTCTGCTATTTCATTTGAATGCAATACAATAAACTTAAAATGAACTTTATTATTTTTTCATTTTTTTTTATTATCATGTCAACATCTTTGAATTAAAATCAGAAAATGTTATGCATATTTAGGTATTGAAAATTACAATCCATAGTATTCCTTTTATTTGTTCATTTCTATTACAATTAAAATTCTCAGACTGCCATTAATTAAATAATAATCATCATCAATGGCTCGACAGTCTAGGGTGGGCCTTTGCCTTCTCAAGATGTTTTTACCAGGCTTATCTTATTTTTTGCTAGTGTTTTCCAATTTTTTTAGTTTTTAAGACCAAAAGGTCTTTCTTTAGGCCATCTATCCATCTCAAATTCGGCCCGCCTTTTTTTTGCGTGCAAACTGGTCTGGCATTGAAGACTCTTTTTGTGGTATGGTCTTCGTCCATTCTGATAATGTTGCTTGCCTACTTTATTCTTTGTGTTTTAATAAAGTTAATAATGTCAGGGTCATTATGTGAGTGATAAAGCTTTAGATTTGATCTTCTAAGCCACACACCATTTTTTTGAATTCCACCAAAAATACTTCTCAAGACCTTTCTCTCTCAGAGGTACCCAACATAGCCTCCTCCGTACAAGGTATGTCCCAGGTTTCATAAGCATACGTTAAAATTGATCTTTATATTATTTAATTAACTCGTTATCACCATACGTGTTAATTAAGTAATATTCGGACAAAAAAGTTCAGATATCAATTTTATATTAGAAAGTAAGAGTATAACAGATTCAAGAATTAAGAATAAGAAAAGCAAATTAGATCTGTTTTACACAACAAAAGGTCGTCAAACAATAAAAATAAATAGTTTTCTAAGAATAATAAAAAACAATTTATAGCAACTATATGCTATTATGCAAAATATCTCCTACAAAAGGCATTTTATGATTTTTTTTAACCATATAAGAAATAAAATAGATAATCAGTTAAACAAAAAATTAATTACTGCTTTTGGCAAGGTCTCTTCTACATAAGTACGCAACTGTGACTCTTGAAATGGAGGAAATCCTAAAACATCAAATTCCTACAGAAATATAAAATAAATTTCAATAAATTTATTATAAACCAATTGCACAAAAAAAAATTCATGGTTACAACATGAAATGTAAAATACAGATTGTAATTAACTTAATAGATTTATACATTTTCAGTTATTTTTGTACTATTCTTAAATTCATAATATAGATCGTTAGAAAGTTAAGGTTTACTTTTTTATAACCAACAAAGATATATAAAGTAAGAAAAATATCAATATTTTAAAGACAGTATTTTTTAATTGTGATTGCCTAAATAGAGTTAAATATGTAAATTTTATTAGTTTCATTAGTGATATCTTTTTAATTAATAATATGAAATAGTTATTAAATTCATTTGAGACAGTAATAAAAAATTTTTGAATACCATACGGGGTTAAAAAATTTAAAATAACAAGAATTTTTTTTATTTATTAGTTAACATAATAAAAAGTTCTCTATGAAAAAAATCTGGAATCCTTACAAAAGGAGATATATACAATGAAACTTGTCAATTACCTGCAAAACTTTTGAATTCTGAAAATTTTTGAGTACATTAACTGACCAATCAGTCTTATTATACTAATAATTTTTAGCAATTTTAAAGTTTTCTTTTTTTGCAAAATTTCAGCACAATAAAAAAGCAATCAAGGCTTTTTAAAGATATTTTTTTCGATTTTTAAGAAAATTCAGATCAATCACATGACGTTTTAGTTATAAAAATTTGAAAAACTAGATTGAATTTGTAAATAGTTAATTAATAATAAAGGATGTAGTTAAGATAGTCAACTGAAAGGTTTAGAAAAAAGATGATTGAACTTCCACTAAATGAGAAATTTCGTTTCTTAAGTTTCCTCAGTTTAATGAAATCTGCAAACAAGAGAAATTGTTATTTAATTTTATGTATTTATTCTACAGCAAAGAATTTTGAAAAAGAATGTAACAGCACCAGTATTTCCAAAAAAATATTTTTTTAATAGTATTACGCCAATTTTTATAAGAAAAAAATTTACTTCTTTGACACCCAGATTTTAAGTTACACTCGAGGACATTTTCCTGGAAGAATGGCAAGTAGAGCAATTATAAAATTAAATTATTTAAGTCATTTGAATTGGAAATCAGGGCCAATCAAAGGAACGAAGCAATTAAAAAAATTTATTTAAATTATTAAATTAAAGAATAAATTTTTAAATTTAAGGTCTTTTTTATGGCAGTGGGAACCTAGTTTTTTTTAATTTAGACGGAAAATGACAAAAAACCTTTAAATCAAGGAATTTTGAGGTTTTTTTTAATTTAGACGGAAAATGACAAAAAACCTTTAAATCAAGGAATTTTGAGAAAAGCACATTTTTCAAGACAGCTCCTTTTACTGTTTCAATTAAGTAAAAATAAAATCACTTTTATGTTAATTGATCAAGCTACTATATCAAAAATACTTGATGCTACAATATTGAAAATAGAGCCATGGGGGCTCAGGGGATAGAGCATTGTTCCTCCAATAAAGTGAACTGTGTTCAAATCCCAACGATGGCTGGTCGATACGAATTCCACACCCGCTCGCACCGACCACAGTGCTGACGTAAAATATCCCCAGTGGTAGATGGATCATGGGTCTCTCCATGTAACGCAAATGCGGATTAGTTCCAGCAAAAAGTCCTCCACAAAGGCTCATTTCTCTCAATACTTAATCCAGGATTTCCATTCTCTTCTGGATTAGGTTCAAATATACGGACTTGAACATTAGTAGTCGATTAGGTCGACTGTTCAACGACAGCTATAAAATAAAATCCCGAAAATAGAATTATCTTTTTTAGGTTTTCATAAAGAAGTCTTGAATTGAAAAAAAAAAGGAGTAACAGGACAAAATGTTTTTACGAGAAAAATCATGATAACTACTACTTCAGTGTTTCATAAATATATAATAAAACTGAACTGGAATAAAAATAACAATTTCATGTATGAACTAGAAAAAAAAGTGAAAAATTAAGTTTAATAATGAGAACAATTATGATATCTTACATCTGTGAGATCTGGAGTTAGAGGAATATTGAATCCTGGGTAATCTATTAGTTTATCGTGATCATACTGTACTAAAAGGCAAAGAAATTAAATGTTAAAATATGTACATTGATTTAATATAAAATCACATATGTATATGCTACATAATAATGAATGAAAAATAACTTGGAAACTGCAAAATACTTTGGCCTTCATTGGGCCAATATTCATGAATCTCGGCTCTATAATTATTCAAAGGGCCGTTATTCTTCAGATATTGTTCCTCGTAGAATTTTCCGATTCAGCCGATATTTTACAGTCACTTTACAACCAATATCGGTTCTATATAGAATTGTCAGATTCATCTGATATTTTATATCCATAATTTAGCCAATATAGGTTCTATATTAACCAATGTAGGCCGTATATAGGTCATTCTAGGACCAATATTACAAAATCTAGACATCCCAATATTGGTCCCTTTGTACCTGTTCTTATAGGACCTATATAAAGGTCAACTAGGGTCAAGGTAAAATTGTTGCTAGGGCAGAGAATAATTATGTGTACTAAATAACATATATTTTATAATTAACAAAAATATCAAGGTGATTAATAAGCCTAGAGTGTGATTACTATGAAAGATCATTTGCAGGCAATATGAAAAATTAAAGTTTACAATTCTTTAATACACATAATACATGTTGATTTACAATACTAGACAGTGAATAATTTTAATAAATCAATACCTGCACTTTCGCTATTTTTTTCTTTTTTGCATTTCTCGTCAGGTTGAGCTAATAATATAAAATAAAAAATAAACAAAATATTTTATTCAAATTGAAAACATAATCAGTTAACAGATTCAAAGAAAGAAATAATAATAAAATCAAAACTGTTAATAACAAACTAAAAAAAAAAAATAATAAACTAATTGGATTTATTTAAACTCATTCTTGATTATTTTAACTGTGCTCATATCATAATAATGCAGAAATTTATTTTAACTATTATACCTCAAAAATATTAGCAATCAATTCTAATAATGATAAATGTCAAAAAATGTAATAATAAAGAAAATTTATCAATGACATGCACTTGAAAGACACATTTAAAAATGAAGTACCTGAAAAAAAATTTAAAAACTTTTTTGTTAAATTTATATAAACATTAACATCAAGTTCTTTACTAAATTATTAATATATCTATAGCACAATAAATAAATACAAAAAGGATAAAGAGAAAAATGAAGAAAATTAATAAGTTTTACTTACTGCTCATAAGCTGCAAGTATGTAATATGTTTTGAACTCATAAGATATGTTCAAAACATAGAGAAAACACGGAAAAAATTACAGAATAATGAAAAGAAGAAAATTGTTAAAATAAATTAACATAAAATTAAGAAAAATTCGTTGAAAAAAAAAGATATTATCTCTTAATCAGCTCACTTGATTATATCCACTAAAAGGAGTGCTTTCTAATATTGCATCAATATAGCTAAAGTGAGCTTAAATATAGCAATATAGCTCAATACAGCAATAGTGTGAGGGGCAGTAAAAAAAAAAACAAAAAAAAGGAAGAAAAAAAAAGAAGAAAAAAAATAGAACATATTAATTAATAAATAACACATAAAAAGCAGAAAATAAAATGTAAAGAGAAAAAACAGAACAAAACACAAAACAAAATTAATAAAGCACGTACTGAATTCAAATGAACTTACGTGCATGGGAAAATGTTCAAGAATTATTAAAAATATTTTCGCAATAGGATTGCCAGATTACAAAATAGGAAAATAGACGCGCAAATTAAGGTAAAAGCGTAAAGAGGGGGATATTGTTTTATGGCGCATTCTGACTGCACATTTTCATTTACACCACCAAGTATACTCCGCAAAAATCTTTCTCCCAAATATTGCAATACAATTAATTTTCCTCCAGATTTGTAAAAAAAATTTTTAAAAAAACTAGATACGCAAAAAAAGGCAACAGAGCAAAAAGTTAATACATACCAATACCTTCAGAGTCATACAATGCAATACCAGAACTTTCGATAGCAGCTTCGGCACGCCAGCCTGGGGGATAATCTAAAATTCTCATCCGATAAATATACAACGGAATTTGATCCCTTCCTAGATCAAGAGCATTCCTCAACTCCTCACTGGCAATAAAAATTTTAAAAGGAAAATATTACGAAACAGATATAAAATTGTTGTAAAAATAATAACTATAACAAAAGTATATAAATATTCTGTGAAGCCGGGATAACGTGTTTGGCAGGGAGCTGGACTTCGGTTCGTAAGAACGGGAGTTCGAATCCAGTCGGATGAAGACTCCCTTGTCTGGTGCACGTTAAATCTGTCAGGTCACGAAGTCCTCCGTGTTCCCATAACAAACTATACCACTGGGAGTACTGAATAGGGGTTTGATCTTTCTCTGGTTCACAGGGTGCCTAGCCAAATTATTCAACAAAAAATAAGCACCATTTAAGCACTCAAAAAATATTTTTAAGCACTTTAAAAAAATATCATAATTAGGCAGGGTTGGAAAGTTTTTGACAATCAACGGTTTCATCTTGTTTTAACCGTCATGTCAACAAAAAAAACCTTTTGGCATTGTTTCTGACAATTTTCTAAACTCATGAGATTTTGAATCACGAAAAACGAATGGTGTTTTCATACGCTATGGACTGACCATACGCTGAAATAGATTGGGGTTGAATTAACTATGAAAACGTTGAACAGAACAATGTGAACTGTGTCTTTTTGCATAATTCGAAGCGAAAATCAACATAGTAAAGGAGAAATGAAGCACTTTTTAAAAACACCCAATGAAAAGAGCACTTTTAAGGGCTTTTAAAAAACGCTATGCACCATGGGTTCAGGTCAATATTATAATTGGTGGATGAATAAATGGATGTATGAATGGGTCTGCCCTATAAGTGGGTGTGACGAATGAATGTGGCAGAAGTCGAATACTTTGCCACAGATGGCGCCACTGGAGAACAAGAACAATTGCACCCCTTACCTTAATGGCTTACGACAACAACACAAATAATCTGTGTATAATTGAAGTAAAATCGTATTTAAACACAAGAACATTTTTTAAACCAAAAACGGAATAAGCGATTAAAGCCCAATAAATAAACTAATAAAAAAATATCAATAAAAAATTTAATTATGTGAAAGATAAACATCAATAAGATTGCAAAACTTAATTGATTGATAGTAATTTAAAAAGAAATTTTTTTTTTAACAACAATAACAAAACCATCCTAAAAAGAAACTAACAAATATATTAAGAATTCATATTTAATTAAAATTAATCCATATTTATTACATTAAGTCAAATAGAATAACAAAAAAATAATGCTCTTTATCAACAGACAAGTAAAACAGTAAATACATAAATAAACGATAACAGTACCAATTCTATTTTGATAGTATGAACCACAAAAAATGTGTTAGCTTAATTTAATAATGTACATAAAATGGGGAACAAATAATATTAAATAAACAAATAATTGAAATTATTTTAGCTTTATTTATTACGTCAGTATAGTCTCTCAGCTTTGTACATGACTTCCTATTATTGTTCAGTGATGATTTATGCATTATTTTCGTTTCTTATTCACCCTGTACAAGTATTAGCTAGTAACTATAAAGGAAAAAACAACAAAATATGCAAAAAAAATTCATCTATCAACAATATTTTAGACCTGGTCAACGCAGTTCAAACACATATACTAATACAGGGTGAGTAGTCAAATTTCTCATCAATAAATAATCACATTTAAAGTACTTTTTAAGCACCATATACACTAACGAAATGCAAAATAATTTTCGAAGACTGTATATGATCATAATAAAATAACTAGTTTCTGACAAAGAACTCTGTTCTTGATTATATTATCCACCATAAAAAGATCGAGAGATGTTTTGGTTTGATTTAAGAGGGTGCAAAATGAAGCCTGAAATTGAGAATATCTTGCAAAACGTAGCAGAGTTGCGCGAGAACGCTGAAAAGGAACAATGTGAAAAGCATGCTTTTGCATAATCCATGGCAAAAATCAATGTGATAAAGAAAAAAAAAATCATTTTTGAAAAGGGAAAATTAAGCACTTTTTAAAACAGCCAATAAAAAAAGCACCTTTAAGGGCTTTTAAAAAACAAAAAGTAAACACCTTTAAGAACTTTTTAAAAACTCTACGCAGCATGTGCAGAATATAATTCATAATCAATTCCATTTGGTTTCAAACTTGATCACTGTATGAACAGAAAAAGTGGAGTCAATAAAATACAGAGAGGATTCTCAATTTTACAAAAACTGAATTAACAATTCCATAAAAACTGAAAAAAAAAACTATTAATATGAATGAAAAAAATAAGTTTTACTTAAAAGCTGCATTAATACATACATAAAAATTGCACAGAAATGTAAAACTGTATCAATAATGGATAGTGTATAAGTTGCATAAACAATTATCTTCATTACGTTAGCAATTTGTTCCAATATAAGATGACACAGTAATAATAAATTAAAAAAAAGTATGTATTCAAAATAATTACCTTATAACTCCAGGCTTAAATTTAGAATGTTGATTTTCATAAACATGATAGCGTCTGAAAAAAAAAGATACTGTGCAATTCGAAAAATGAACATTATCATGAGTGAGTAAGAAATAAATAAATATTGCAGAAACATTAACGTGTAAAAAATTTCAGTAAAATAAGCTAAACATATTGTACAGAGCACAGGAGTCCGTTTTGATTGGAGATGAATGAAACAGTCCTAAAAACTCCAAAAATTTTATAAGTAGAAGTTTCCAGAAACTGTAGAAATTATGATTTTACTGGTAAAAATTATGAAATAAGTTAACGCGCATATAATTTATTTGTTAAAAATTAGCAGAGCTCAGTTGTACTGTAAACTCGTTGCCTTTCTTTTGCTTTTGTAAGTCAGAAACAAAAAATTTAAAATAAAAGAAAAATTTAAAAGACAAACAAAAATTAATAAAACAATTAAAAGAACAACAAAATTTCATAACTCTCAATAGTTAGCAAATAAATAAAGTTATTTTAAACAAAATGTAACAGAAATTCTCAAAAACTGCTATCTTGATTAAAATTATAGTAATTATAGATACATTGCAATAAATGACACTTCCTGAGACATAAATATTAATGATGCATCCAAATGTGCAATAGTATGAAAGACCATTCAAATAATATAATATCTAAAATGTCAAGTAGTAATTACTATGGTTTAGCTTACTTATTTGACACAAAAGTTGATTGTTTTTTTCTTCTAGCAATAGCAATTTTTCTCCTATCCCACGGAAGTGGGCATTCATTGATGAGATGATCTCCTTCACAATTAAAACAAACCTTTGTACTTGCTTTACATTCTTTGCTAAAAATAAAATAAAAAACTTTTAAAACAAATTTTATGTGCACATAGTTCCAAATTCTGTCTTCTTACAGATTAAAACAATTCATTAAATGCTAATTACTAGCAAAAAATACAAAATTTATGAATTTTGGGGATGCTCTTCAGGCTCTCTGCGGACTTTGGAGTACACTTCCAATGGATTCCATCACACGTTGGAATCAAACGTAACGAGATGGCGGACGCACTGGCTAAAGATGCTTCTTTGGAACCTTTACAGCCAGATCTACCTTCCACTTTCAACGAGGTCTTTGCAGAGTGCAAAAAAATGTTTATGGACCTCTGGAGGGTTCCTCCTCCGCATAGTTGGTATTTCAGAAAACGACCTGGAAGTGGCTTGCTTTTTGAGGGACCTAGAAGCCAGCAGACTTGTTTATCTCGCTTTGCAAGTGGTCACTTGAGGTGTCTCTCGTATGTTCAGGGGCAAAAGACTTTTGGACTTTGCACTAAATGTAGGACTGCTCAGGCTTCGCCCGAGCATATTCTAAACTGTATCGATTTTAAGATCGACGAGGTTTTTTCAAAACCTCATCTGTTTTTAGACTTCCTGGACATTTTTGGACTTATGGAATTGGTCTAATTGGGATGGACCTCTTGGGGATTAGAAATAACAAGAAACAACAACAACAAAATTTATAGTTCTATATAATCAAGCCAACTTTGGTTTCAATCTAAACTTACAATATAATAACTGCTAAATAGAAAATTATCACTTTATTTATTTTACTTACAACTTTTTTCTCTATTAATAGCATACCTGCCAACATTGGAGAAATAAAATAACAGAGATTTTACTAGCGAAATTTTTCAGTCTACGAGTAAAGTTTTAATAATTTTTTAGTCTATGAGTAAAGCTAAAAGTTTTGACATAATGCATAATCATGTAAGTCAAAAAGAGAAATTTAAAATTGGAAACAATATAAGCACTCACATTTAGCGAAGAAAAAAATTTCTATATAAATCTTAACCAAAAGAAGATTTTTTAAATCCATTATTAATAATTACTTAAACTATTAACACTCAACATACTGCAGTACTGGCAATAGCACCATCAGTTGAGGAATAAGAAAATTACTTTTGCTATCAGCGGATATTTTATCGGCAATTTTTTTGTTTTTAAATTTCTTTAACAAACATGGAGAAATTTGAGAATATACGGGTAAACAGGATATAGTCCTAAAACACAGGAGTCTTCGTTAAAAAACAGGAGACTTGGCAGGTATGTAATAGTGCCTTAAATTGTATTTACGGCACAAAGCAAATGCATTGTATTTACAGCATTTTATAAAAATTAAACTAGACTCATGGTACAGGGGAAAGTGTTACAGCTTCTGTTGGCCTAAAGTGACCTGGAGCACCAAAGGTAGAAGACTGATTTAGCTCCATAGTTTCACCTGCTAGCATTAGCTGGGCATAATGGAATGGCCTTCACGCCTAGGGTGGCCCTACCAGGAGCTACGCTCCCGACGTACTTCGCCCATTCCGCCCAGTGGCACCCCCTCGCCACGGTGAGGCAGCTAGCAGGATTTGAGGGGGATCTGTATCGATTTTAAGATCGACGAGGTTTTTTCAAAACCTCATCTGTTTTTAGACTTCCTGGACATTTTTGGACTTATGGAATTGGTCTAATTGGGATGGACCTCTTGGGGATTAGAAACAAACAAAACATAAAAATTAATCCTTTTCAAATTTTGCACTTAAGAGTTTCAAATAAACTAACAAATCAGTTATTGCAAAAACATGACAATGAACCTACAACAAATGAGTTGAAATTCCTTGCTTCAGCATGAGAATTAGTACTTAAATCCTTTTACAAAACATTTACTTCAAAATAACATTCTATAGGTTATAAAATTTTTTAATCCAGTAGTTAAATTACTTATTACCTTTTGACATCAGTTTCACTTTCTTGGGAAAACTCAGAATTTTGCAAAACTTCATTAAAACTCTGATCATACCTACATTTAATATAAAACATAGTTTTAATACATAGTAAATATAGCTCAAAAAAAATAAATTCATAAATGGTATATATGTACATTTTATTAAACAAATTTAAATACTTTCAGGGAGCATAGCCCCTGATTTGACTGATCTAATCAGGCAGCATCAGGGAGCGTAGTCAAACAAAAAATAAGCATTCTTTAAGTACTTTTTAAGCACTAAAAGAAATTTTAAGCACCATAAACATTACAAAATGCAAAATAATTTTCAAAAACTTTACATGATCATGATAAAAAAGAACTAGTTTCTGACAAAGAACTCCTTTCTCGATTATATTTGCCACCATAAAAAAATCTAAAGATTTTTTTGGTTTGATAACATAGGGTGCAAAATGAAGCCTGAAATTGAGAATATCTTGCAAAATGCAGCAGTGCTGCATATGAGAGAATCTTACCGAACCCATCTCTGAAGACGCACACGCTGAATCACAAATATTTCCTCAAACATGTAAAATGATTCGTGCTTGCATAGGCTACAAACCGACAGTATGCCGAAATGGATTGTAGTGAAATGAATTGTGAAAATGTTGAATGGAACAATGTGAAAATCGCACTTTTGCATAATACGAGGCGAAAATTGACATGGTAAAAAAAAAATCTCGGTAATATTAAACCATTAAGCACTTTTTAAAAATGCTACAACGATGATTTTAAGTATTTCTGTATTGAATTTCTCATAGAGGTAACATATCAAATTGTAATAGCTCTTGTCTATAATGTTTTAACATTTTGTTTGTGCTGAAGCCAGTTCAAAAGATTTATACTTTGTACTTTTTTGTATTTGAATATGTTGATATTCAAATACAAACATATTGTGGGGGAATTAATTATCGACTATGTCAACCTTCATCTATCAAAAGGTACCTAATGATAGAATCAAGTTAACATGTCTTATATACTAGTGAATTGGTATTTAATATTTATAGTGGTAGTTNTACAAAATGCAAAATAATTTTCAAAGACTTTACATGATCATGATAAAAAGGAACTACTTTCTGACAAAGAACTCTTTTCTCGATTATAATAGCCACCATAAAAATAAATTGAACCATTTTATTGGTTTGATAACATAGGGTGCAAAATGAAGCCTGAAATTGAGAATAACTTGCAAAATGCAGTAGTGTTGCATATGAGAGAATCTCACCGAACCCATCTCTGAAGACGCACATGCTGACTCGCAAATATTTTTTCAAACACGTAAAATGATTGGTGCTTGGATTGTGGTAAAATGAATTGTGAAAACGTTAAATAGAACAATGTGAAAAGCACACTTTTGCATACTACGAGGCGAAAATTGACATGGTTAAAAATAAATAAATCTCTGTAATATTAAATCTTTAAGCACTTTTTTAAAATGCTACAACCATGATTTTAAGTATTTCTGTATTGAATTTCTCATAGAGGCAACATATCAAATTGTAATAGCTCTTGTCTATAATGTTTTAACATTTTGTTTGTGCTTAAGCCAGTTCAAAAGATTTAGACTTAGTATCTTTTTGTATTTGAATACGTTGATATTCAAATACATATGTAATACAAAATGACTTTATTTTATTTTATTATTAAATATAAATCAATAGTATTGTGCAATTAAAATTCTATTTTATTGCTTCAAAATAAGATAACAAAGAAATGTTATAGTTAAATAGTATATTCAGTTTTAAAAGTTCTAATATTAAAGTGCAGTCTCGTCAAAAGTTTTATTCCAAATCCTGATAATTATTTCATGATGAACAAAATAAATTTTTAATGGTGTTATATTAATGGATCACCAATAATTTTGAACCCTGCATTTATAAATTATTTGATAATTACAGGAATGTTTGTGAGCCTAAGTCAAAATTCCGGAAGAGTTCTTGAGTTAAAAAGACAAAACAAAAAACAGTTTAAATTGAAAAATTAGAAAGAAATTTAAACAAGTTTTTTTTCTCCTTTTTCTCAATATTTCTTAGTTTACTTAAAATTTTACACATACCTATACCCTTTACACATACCTATGATGAACTGGAGAAGTAATTAAAATTTACAAATATGTCTTTCTTTCTTGAGTTTATGATTATAATAACTATTTAAAGATAAAAAATGAATATTAATCATGAATAGAAGCTTATAAAGTTTCTCTCTGGCTCTCCCTTACAAACAAATAAAATAAACTGTGTTTTTAAGTTCCATTTTTGAAAATTTGATTTCCAGAAACTTCTGTGATCACTGATTTTTTTTAAACGTCTGGACCTTCGATTTCCGGATCGATGTGAGCGAAAAATCTGGAAATCCGGATTTTTTCCGGAGCACACTCATCTCTGTAATTAATAATTTATAAATTATTTGATAATTATTTCTGCAAATTTAGCTTTAAAAATACAAAAAAAATACCAAACATTATTGAAAAAAATTTGCCGTAATTTTAAAAGAAAATGTTGTTTATACCATTAAAAATCTCATTGCAGAACATTCGATACAAGACTTTAATTAAACAGTGAAAGTGAAAGTCAGTGAAAAATGTAGTAATCAACAAACATCAGAGAGAAAAGATTAATTACTTGATTCTAGTCTTACCTAGGAACAGATGAGCTTTCTTTGGGTACTTCACAGGAATTGTCCAGTGAAAATATCTCCCCCTTTAAGAAACAAATAAAAAATTGCTTTCATGTTTAAAAAAATCAGAGCAAAACTACAATTCAGTGAAAGTCATTAGTTCCATTCATAAACATAAAGTAAGTAACAATGTTTATCTTAATTGAACTCTAAAACGATTTGAATGCCAAATCGATGGTTATCATAAATGTAATTTTATGTTGAGTTGTAAAGTAATAAAAGTACAGTTTATGTGTTTGTATGACAGTAATATGTTTAAATAGAAACATTATTTTGATTTATCACATAACAAAGAATAATCCAAAAAGGAACAAAAAACTTAGATACATTAAAAGACAAAAGTTAATATTAACAAATAAAAGAAAAAGCACTTAATGTTTCCCTAGAAAAACAAACATATCGTATTACTAATACATTTATCGCTTAATTACAGTATATGCTGATCACTTCTTCTTCTTTGTCAGCGCAACAGTCTCTTGCAGTCTTTGACTGCCTCAACAGCTGATAAATGCCAGTGTTCTTATCCATGGCAACTCTCTTCCAATCTTTAAGGTTTTCAGGGACAACAATTTGATAATCTACTTAGACATCTTATATCTTATTTGACAAATATAGATAGGTTATCAACATAAAGAGCAGGGTTTGTATTCATTTTATGATTGAACAATTAAGCCCTGATCCAAGTTAGCAAAAAAGGGATAATGTATTTTACAAAAAAAATTGCATGATTCCTAAGACCATAAGATTCTTAAACCCTTAAACCAAAGTTCTTTTATTCTTATTAAAAAAAAAATCGTAATTTTCAAAAAAAAATAATTCAATTTAAAATAATTAATTCTTCAGATTAATTTTTATTACTCTGTAAATCAATTTCAAAATTAGTGTAATTTTCATACTTGAAAATGGTGCCAGTCGTAATAATATTGTATTTAAAAAAAAAATGTTTAAAAATGATGTGCAAATGGCAGAAAAATGATAAATAAGTTTAAAAACAGCCGTAAAAACAATAGTAATAAAACTAGGTGCGTAGCCAAATTATTCAACAAAAAATAAGCACCTTTTAAACACTCAAAAAATATTTTTAAGCACTTTAAAAAAAATATCATAATTAGGCAGGGTTGGAAAGTTTTTTTAAATTGACGGTTTTATCTTGTTTTAGCCGTCATGTCAAATAAATAAATAAATCTTTTGGCATTGTTTTTGACAATTGTCAAAAATCATGAAATTTTGAAACATGTAAAACGAATGGCGTTTTCATACGCTATGAACTGACAATACGCCGAAATAGATTGGGGCTGAATTAATTTTGAAAACGTTGAATAGAACAATGTGAACTGTTTCTTTTTGCATAATCCGAAGCAAAAATCAACATAGAAAAGGAAAAACCTCATTTTGAAAAGGGAAAATTAAGCACTTTTTAAAAAAGCACCCTTAAAAGCTTTTAAAAAATGAAAATAAACACCTTTAAGCACTTTTTAAAAACGCTACGCACCCTGTAAAAAGATAAAATAGTGTGCTTTGGTTTAACTATAGAATATTTAAGAAGGTTTTTGAACTTTGTTTTCCTTTTGTAATTAGTTTATGCATTTTACTTTTGTATTTTTATATGGTATTCTCTTTTTCTCTCTTCCTGAGCGTTTTTGCAAAGCCTTAGGGTTACAGAGAGAGAGCAAATTTCAGACATTTGTTGTGCCCTCTCGATAGAAAAGGTTTTGTGTTTTTATGACTTCCGGAACCCTGACGACGTCAGCTTTGGTTGTCATTATTTTCTTCTGTAAAAATGATAGTACCACAACGTAATTTTACAATGAAATCACCACATAAAAAACGGATTAAGTATTAAAATACGAATTTCGCTTGCCACAATAAAGTGATATTTACAGTATCAAAATTAATCACGTAAAAAACATCAACAAGGGATTAAGTACTAAAATATGAAATTCGCTTGCCATAATAAAGTGATATTTACAGTATCAAAATTAATCATGTAAAAAACATCAACAAGGGATTAAGTACTAAAAGATGAAATTCGCTTGCCACGATAAAGTGATATTTACAGTTTCAAAATTAATCATGTAAAAAACATCAACAAGGGATTAAGTACTAAAATATGAAATTCGCTTGCCACGATAAAGTGATATTTACAGTATCAAAATTAATCATGCAAAAAACATCAGAAAGGGATTAAGTACTAAAATATGAGATTCGCTTGCCATAATAAAGTGATATTTACAGTATCAAAATTAATCATGTAAAAAACAACAAGGGATTAAGTACTAAAATATGAAATTCGCTTGCCATACTAAAGTGATATTTACAGTATCAAAATTAATCATGTAAAAAACATCAGAAAGGGATTAAGTACTAAAATATGAAATTCGCTTGCCATAATAAAGTGATATTCACAGTATCAAAATTAAAAAATTAATCATGAAAAATTATGGGAAAATGACATATAAACTGATAAAAAATTATCAATAAACAAGTTGATATTATATAATCATCAGGAATAGAGCACATCAAAAAATGATATCTAAAATTTGAAATATGCAATCCATAATAAGGTCCTACTAAATAACTGCAGAAGAAAGCAATTAGAAAATGATGGGATGGATTCCTGCTAACTGAGGTGGTCAAACAGGGATTACTCAAATTCAAAATTTATGTGCCATTTTAACATTGTTTTAAAAACAATGAATTCTAAAAAAAAAAAAAAACCTATTGATAATTGCAAGTTAAAACAGTAGAGGGGAAATCTGGAATCATGATGGAATTGAGCACACCAAAAAGTGACATTTGAAAAATCTGAAATTTGCATACCAAAATAACATTCTGTTAATTAAAAATATTAGAACTTAGCAAAAATTTGTTGAAATAAATGGAAAGGGGAAAGAAAAACAATATGGATTTACAATAGAATCGCTAATAAAAAGCATGTCAAAAATTCGATAACTCAAAATTTAAATTCTCCTGTCATAGATAATATTTTAAAAATATCAGAGTTATAAAACCCACGTGAAAAGGGCTGAAAAACTATCAAAAAAGGTCGTGAAATTGTGATGAAATCCTTCTGAATCGAATGCGTTAAAGAGGAAAAAAATTAAAGTAAAAAATCAACAAAATAAAGGGGAAATAACAGAAAAAACTTTGAGAAACATTCATGCCATGAGGGGGATTAGAAACTGCAGCCATTGGCTATGCAGTCAGGCAAGCTAATTGCTCAGTCACCTGGTCGGCAAAAATGTATTAAATTTTCCTGAAAAAATTATTTAATATTCATAATAAAAAAGAAACATAATTCTTTTAATATGCACTCTAAAATTGAAATAAATAAATGAATTATACCTCTAAATTCCAATTCTCTGATTGCAATTCAGTAGCATCTGTTGTCTTTAAAAATGAAGACAGTGCTTTGACACTACAACGTCCAGTAATCAAATCAGTAGCTATGTCCTTTAAAATCGGCAGATACTTTCTAGAAACGAACAAAAACTTAAAATATTTGTTGCATATTCATTATTGAATTTCTATTAAAAGAATATTTATCTTAAATAAAATTTATAATTAATTAGTTGATCATAATTTAGATTGATAATAACAGTAATAATCCATCCAACATGATTATGGAACTTCATGGGGATAAAGCAATCGCACTGCAATGAGATGAACTGGGTTCGAATCCCAACGATGGCTGGTTGATACGAATACCGAATCTGGCTTGCACCGACCACAGTGCTGACGTAATATATCCTCAGTGGTAGACAGTTCATGATTTAGAGTCCCCTTGCCGTCAGGCTAACTGTGGGAGGTTATCATGGTTTTCCTCTCCATGTAACACAAATGCGGGTAAATTTCATTAAAAAGTCTTCCACGAAGTCAAATTTCTCTCAATACTTGATCTAGGAATTCTCGTTTTCTGGATTGGGTTCAAAATTATAAAAGGCTACAGAGTTGAGCACTAGTAGTCATAAACCCAAAACCGGTTATAAAATAATTTTTATCTCGTTTGAATTTTTTTTGTCACCTTAATTCTTTATATATTTTTCCTGAAAAGCAGAAATAACAATTTAATGAGCAACTCATCACAACTGTAAATCTACTGCAGACCTTAAAAACTCTGTTCCTAAAATTGGTCCTATGAAATTAAAAATTAGATTTCTAAGCAAATTACAGTAAGATATATGTTAGAGAAACAATAATTTTATAGGCAAATTATATAGTATTTTAGAAATAAAGCAATAAAAAAAAATGTACTACTCACTCTTCAAACCTTTTGTTGCCAAATTTTATAGATATTTCAGCTGCAGACTCCTCTTTCAATGAGAGCTTTAGATTTTCATGTATTCTAATTAAGGCATATATTTATATACATACATATTAACCACAAACAAAACATGAATGGTAATCAAATTTACAATTACAGGCTAAAAAACTATCTTAGTTATAGTTGCAAATACGAATCCTTTTAAAAAAAAAAAGAAAAAGAATAAGCAATTTACAAAATTAAAAAACAAGATGAAAAGTTATCTAATTAATTTTTTCCTCATCAACACTTAAAAAAACATACATTATATTACTATGGACAATATTTTTTCAAAATACGAGAATACATGCAATAAAAAATAGAAGAAAATTTTAATGATTATTTCAAGCAAAAAACATAAACTATAATGAAATAAAAAAATCATTTACACCAAAAGTAGTTTTTTTCTCCTTTTTCATTAAAATACAATATAAAATAATTTAATAATTAGCAACCTCAGAAAAGTAATAAAATGTTTTCTGGGAGTTATAAGGGATTCTGAATAGCTCAAGATCTCAAGAAAAATAGATTGTAATTCTCCAGTGTTATAATTGGGGACACGGTTTTTAAAATCTAGACTTTTCAAACTTTTTATTTTATTTCCTGTAACCAAATGTGTTAAAATTCTGTCAATAAGGACAGAAAGTACACAGAATGAAAGAATATCCATGCCTTGCCCGGGATTTGAACCCAGAACCTTTCTGATGCAAGGCCAATTCTCTAATCCCTACACAGTTCAGTCTGCATTTTTCAATATTATAACACTAGAATTTCAAATCTACTTTAGCTTATCATTAATATGTTGTTTTTTGACAAGCATTTTTTAGCAGTTGTTGATACAGATTTCAACACTATTATTTAGCTTCATTGTTTGTTTTTTTTATATCATGACACACTAATTTCTAATAGTGCATTTGTAATAATCACCTTTGGACAAGCGCAATTAGCGACAGTTCTATCGAATTCCAAACGTCTTGTCGAATGGCAGTTATTGCAGCATATTTTCACAATTTATAAAATAGTTTTTAATTAGATTTTATGATTACGACACACTTTCAAATCATGCAGTTTAACATTAACTCTCTAATCAACTTATTTTATGTCGATTTGATCGCATTTCAAACTGTCTTTACCTTTGTTTTATTGTTGCAAGACTTTTAATATCTAGTAATTTTTAATACTGTTATTTTCACTGTAATTTTTATTACCGTTTTAATACTGTACATCGGAATTTCCATTGGAGATCAAAATCCCAAGCCTGCATTTTCTATTACCAAAAATTTTATCCTACAATTTAAATTATTCGAATATTTTATCTTAACATATCAAGATGTACGATAAGACAGTCTAAATGTAAAAAACATNATGGACAAATACCTTGTAAAGGCAAAATCTTCTATGATGATGCATCAAAAATATTCAATGCTTTAAAAAGTAGGAGACGTTAAAAATGTATTATAATTAAAGAAATGTTTTTTTTTTTTCAAGAGATTTTGTGTTTTTTTAGAAATCTCACTTAACTTTTCGAAATCTCACCCTGTGTTTGAGAAAGGGTGAGAAATTCTCACCCATTTTTTTTCTATGATGAAAATACTGCTCTGTGTTCAGTCCAGCGCAAGGGAAAAGTCACCAAAAAATTAGACTTCTGCTAACTTTATAAAACACATCGAAATTAAGCTAAATAAAACAAAAATAAATTTTTAAAAAAAGTTGATTTTCCTTGTGCCAGGCTAATAAACGAGCACTGAAGATAGGTCTGGGGCACCTTGAAAAATAATTGAGGCGATTTCCGTATACAGATCTGTGGCAGAAAGGGAGCAACTTGAAACACAGAAAGGGAACGTTGTGAAAGGTATAACTCGTAGCGGACCTAGGGCAAACACCTACATGCTTTGTTTCTTTTTTTAAAATTTAGAAGTTCAAAATCCTTTTGGCACCTTGGCGATTGTAGTTGGTGACGCATATCACGATACGGGAATATCCCCAAATAATTTTACAGGTTAAGTTGTGACAAAAATCTGGTGTTTCTTAGTAACGTGACCAATTAAAAAAACTCTCAGAATAAGGCAAGCTCTGAGAGTGAAGCTTGTAGCTTATTCTAAGCAATGAACTAGCATGCATTTTAAATCTATTTCAAGTACCAAAATCGGGTAATTGAATGATGTATCTTTAGTTTGTATATGCAAGTACTGAATATTTTTTTCATGCACATTTTATATATTTCAAAGCATTTTATCTAATTCAACTAAAGCTATTAACAACTACCAGGGGTCTGTCCAGGCATTTTGTGAAAGGTCCTGTTTTTGTAAAATTGTGAAAAAACTATTCATAATTTGTTAATATAAAATAAGTGCTAAGTCACATTCTTCCAACCAAGATTCTAATTTTGTGAATTTGTGCAAATAGGGTCCTGTTATTGCAACAAATTCAAAAAAAAAACTTTTCAAGAAGTTTTTAAATTGTAAATAGATACAAGATTCCGCTCAACAATTGCTGCTACTAAATTAGAGATGCAACATACAAATATTTGGTATTTAGCCTATACTGCTCAACACAGAATATTCATTTCGGACAAATAATGGAAACAAAATCACCCACATTTTAAATAACTTCAATTAACATATTTTAAATAACACAACTTAGTAATGTATCACTTTTAATGTGTTATGCATTAAGTAAACTTAAAAAATTCTTAAATTTATAATATTTTACTTAAAAAATTGCCAGAAATTAACTCTTATTTACATACTATTCAGTTAATTAATTTTATGAATAAATATAAAGTGATCAATTATACATTTTCAAAAAAAAAAAATTTTATTAATAAGAATGTGCACATGATTTTTGTAAAAGAAGAAATATTTTTTAAAAATACTACATTTGGAAATTAAACTTAGTTGTTTTGAACCGCTTTTCTGCCCCCCAACCCGGGAAGGGTTTATTCGATTAACAAAACAATGAAGATAAACAAATTAGTGAAGGGTCCGATTATAAGATAAATTATTTTGTGAAGGGTCTGCTTCTAGGAAAAGATATTTTGTGAAGGGTCTGTTAACGGACCCAAATTTCTTCTAAACAGACCCCTGACTACTCATTCAAATTTATAATGAACATTCAAAAGTTATACTAAATAAAGCAAGGATATTTTCTTGAGTTAGATGATCTACTTGGTTACTCAAAAAATCAATTTTTTGTAAAAGACTGGCAACAAACTCGTCGTCCCCCGAAACAGATGGATTTTTAAATGATATGTGTCTCTCATCATTTGTATTATAACTTTCTTTGAATGATGAATTATTCCTATTATTTTTATATCCATCATGTCTCTCTGTGTAATGATAACCTTTTTGCCTAAATTCTAATGATTTATTATAATATGTGGGTTTGTCACTGAAATGCTTGCCTTCATTAGAATTATGGAAATCAAAGGATTTTGTCGATGATTTATTAATATCGGATGTACTGTCATGACGATGTTCAGTCATTTGAGTTGATTTCGAGTCAGGATATTTATGGTGGGTACTATCAATTTTTGTGGGAGAACGGCTACGACTTTTAGCAAAATTTCGACGTTCACTGTACCGATCATTATGAGAGAACTTTGAGTCGAATTGCCTATCGTAATGAATATCTTCTATCGTACGATCATCATGAGATAATTTTGTGCCGATTTGCCTGTCATTATGAAAATCTACTGTACGATCACTATGGGCCAATTTTGGGTCGATTTGCCTATCATGGAAAACTTCACCCGAACGATTATTTTTGACTGACGGTCTATTTTCTTTAGAAAAAATCCTCTTATCATGTAAATTATAAGGATAAGATACTTTTTCAACTGAACGACCACTATTTCGTTCAGGATTGTCACGCTGATCAAAACTTGAAGCATGATATCTGTCTTTGTCTGATTTATGGCGCTCACGATTGTTTTCATCAGTTCTGTAAGCGACATGTCGATCTTCGGAAAAGTTTAGCCTTTCTTCAACAATACCGGTGTGGTTATATAGCTCTCGGTTTGAATTCCTGTTTCTGCTATGAGGGGATTTCCCTTTAACATGGCTGGACGACCTTGATCTATCAGTTTCGTGCTTTTCCGCAACCACATCAGATTTTTCTTTCGAGTATTTATCCTCCAATTTATTACTATTACGAAAAGAACTCATTTCTAAACTGTTTAGTTCCTGATTAATGATATATTCACAGGAAAGAAGACCCTCTTGGCTAATTCATGTTTTGATAACAATCCAAAATATTGCCACCTGCCATTTCAAATACATGAATGCTTACTTTTGTTCCCATCTTGTGCCTTTTACAATTAATTTTAATTTTTAAAGAATAACAATTTTGCTTTTTGCCAACAGTAATTTTGCTTTAATTGTTGTGTCCCAGCAGATCACCGAAGTCAAGCATCACTGGCTACGGTCAGTGTGCGGGTGGGTGACCACTTGGATCAGTCTGCGTAGGGACCGAGGGTGTGCGGTATTGGTCCTCGTTAAACTGTGCTACCGTAAAGTGCTCGACTTCGCGCGCAGGTCGTCGGGCTACCGAAGCGGGGGTGCCATCCCCTCCGCAGAGGATCAAAATTGTGATGGCATGTCTTCGGATCATCCTCAGGGATGTTTCCCAGACCGTCGCCAACAGCCCATTGTGCAGCTCTAGTGCGACGTAAATTAAAAACAATGGCACCCCCGCTTCGGTAGCCCGACGACCTGCACGAGAAGTCGAGCACTTTATATTAGAACAGTTTAACGAGGCTTTAATATCACACACCCTTGGTCCTTACGCAGGCTGATCCAAGTGGTCACCCACCCGCTCACCGACAGCAGCCAGCGATGCTTGACTTCGGTGATCTGCTGGGAACCGTGATTTAACGATCAATCCACTTCGGGACCTTTCGAATTGGGAAAGGCTTATAAAGATTTACATTGTTGTATCATTACGAGAAATTTTCCGTCTATTCAGTTCTTCTTTTTTTTTCAAAGTTAAATTTGTTCATGAATATAAGTATTCAAATTAATTTATGAGTACTCACATCTAACATTTATTTCTGGAGATCAGAATATCATTATTTTCCCAGTAAAGTTATATAAATTCATACATGGCCCTATATCTCCCTTTAATTGACCCGTAATATTCAAACAGGACCACGTATTTTATTGCAGAATACTAGTGTACCCTACCAGAGGAAATTATTACAGACCAATTAGGGGGATATATATATGTATTCGGGAAATTCGGACCAGTATCAATATATACCGTATTTATACATGCCCCTATATCTCCCCATAATGTTCAAATGGGGACACGTATTATATTTCAGAAAACTTGTTTCCTACCAGATGTAATTATTCTAGGACAATAAGAAGGCCCACAATGTGGCCCTATATTTTATTTTATATTATACCCGCCGTTGAACAACCGACCCAATTTTGGGCTTACGACTACTAATGTTCAACTCGAGTTGAACATTGCATCGCGTTAAAATGAGTCAATTCGAGCTAATATACTGTATTCAAATATAATCTGACGTAACGGGTGGGGTCCTCGTCCCGTCAGATGGGCAACGTCTTTTAGACGGCCAACACCTGTGCGGTTCGTAGAAGGCAGATAGGGGTCCCCTGAGTGATGCGAATCAAGGTGAGATTCGATCGCAAGAGAAGGGGACTCCGGTGACTCGAGGACCCAGAGAAACACACGATGTCTGCACGGAACGGCGAGTATGAGGATAGCCGGCGGGGAAGGTGGAGCGCATTACCCCCAGGCTCGTTTCGTCTCGTCCACCACCCCAGCCCTCGCCTGCGCAAGGAAACCTTCCAGCTTGCAGGAGTACAGTCTTTTCGGTTCGAAGTGAACCTTCGGCCCGACGTGACCAATTTTCCAAGTCTACGTCGGACCAAAAGGGGATGCCCGTGCAAACGGGGTCGAAAAGTCCCCTAGAACCTCGTGCTCTAAACGATAGGTGGGAGTGAGCGCAGAGGAGTACCGGGCGAACAGCCAAGGGAAAGCCCCGCGTTTGAACTCCCCCCGACTCGGGCGGGCGGGTCCGGCAATTTGAAAGTCGTTAAAGCCGGCGTTGATTTTGCCGGGTCCGTTCCCGTGGCTGCGTGGTCGTAGTCGACCAAGGGTGCTGACGCACCCCTGAAAACGGGCAGCGACCCTAGTAGTGCGGCGATAGGGCTAAAACCCATGCGGCCGGTCGCTCTCGGATTATTACTGTATTCAAATATAACCCTATATCTCCTCATAATATTCAAACTAGGCCAAGTATTATATTGCAGGGTACTATAGTGTACCCTACCCGAGGAAACTATTATAGGTTCAATTAGGGGGCCCAAAATAGGGCCTCTAGGATAATTATTACGTATGTGTATATATATATATAAGTGTGTTGAATGGCATTAAAATGAGGTAAATAGAGCTAAATATACTGTATTCATGCACGGTCCTACATATCCTCTTAATATTGACCCACAATATTAAAACTGAGCCACATTTTATATTACAGGGTACTAAAAGGAGAAATTATTATAGGCCAATTTGGAAGCCTAAATGTTGCCTTAAAAGTATAAAAAATATATAATAGTGTGTTAAAAAGCGTATATCTCCCCTTAATACTCAAACTGGGCAACGTATTATATTGCAGAGTACTAGTGTCCCTACCAGAGGAAATTATTATAGGTCAATTAGGGGTGCCACAATGTAGTCTTATATGTTACTATGCATGTATTTATATATAATAGTTTGTTGAACAACGTTAAAATGAGGAAATTCGATCTTAGTATACTGTATTCATACATATGGCTCTATATCTTCCTTTAATTCTAACCTATAATATTTTATATAATATTCAAAATCTGTCAGGTATTATAATATACTATAGTACCATAAGAAAGAAAATTATTATAGACAAATTATGGAGCCCACAAAGTGGCACACAATTTAAATTTGTATATGTTTTTGAAAATGCATAAATAGCGGTAAAATAAAGAAATTGTTGCTCACACAAAGTACGCATGTTTGGTCACATACCTTTCTGAGCACCGATTTCTCCATTTTAACTCGATTTTACGCACTTTTAAAACATATACATTCTTACATATTATGTCACATTGTGGGCCCCTTAATTTGCATATAAATATTTCTATTGAAATGGTAGTATAGTTTGTTATAATATAATACCTGACCGAGTTAGAATATTACATTTTTATAAATAGAGATACAGGGCCATATATATACGAACTATAGACCATAATAAGGTACATTGTGGGCCTCCTAATTTGTGTATAATTATGTCCTTTGTTATTGTTGTATAGTATGAAACAATAAAATACCTGACAGAGTTAGAATAGTTCAGGTTAATTTTATGGGGCCATTTATATGTACAGCTTTTATTGTGCCACACCCCCGTATTTCCCTATAATTATTTCCTTTAATTTGTTTATAAATATTTCCTTTGGTAAGATAGCATAGTATGTTATAAGAAAATGCCTGTCAGAGTTTGATTATTAGAGGTTAATAATAAGGGGAGATATGGAGCCTTATATATAGACAGTATATAAGAACAAATTTTCCCATTTTCACACTTTTAATATATTATGCACTTGGAGACTATACTTAGGTACATTGTTGGCTTCCTAATTTGTAGAATTATTTTCTCTGTCATAATAGTATAGTCAGTTATAATATAATACATAACCGCGTTTGAATATGATAGGTTAATATTAGGTTAAGGGAGATATTGTGCCAGGCTCCCTTGTTTTTCTATAATCATTTTATTTTGTCTTGGGCCCCCTAAATTCTTAATAAATATTACTTCTGGTATAGTATGTTATAATATGTCAAAATTTTAAATTATTTTAATAATAAGGGGAAATATGGGGATATGTGTACACTATGTGAGCAACCATTTCTTCATTTTAATGCTATCACATGCATTTAGAAATATATATATATATACGTCACATTGTGGGCCAGCCTAATTTGCATATTTTTTTCCCTTTGGCAGTGTAGTATAGTATGTTATAATATAACACCTGACGAAGTTTGAAAATTAGAAGTTAGTATTCAGAAGAGATGTGGGGCTATGTTTGTGTACACTATGTGAGTAACAATTTTTCCTTTTTTTTCTTTTTTTATATAAATTCCTGTATTTTACATAAAGGTGGAAGAAATAAGAGTCTTTGGGAAGAAACCCTGATGACCATAGTTGAGTAGAAAGAAATTTTTGTAGTTCAAGTCCTAATTCACAAAAGTTTGGTACTTACATATTAAAATCAAAATAATAAACAATATAATTTTAAGAAATAAAAATTCCTGTATATTTTTTAAATAATATTGATGATATGGATCAAAATTCTTTACACAGAATAAGGATATTCTTGAGAAATAAAAAAGCTTCAGAAAAAAGTTAAATTTTTTTTATTGCAATTATCCATGTGAATACCGAATTTATGTTTCATATATATATGTTTTGAAATTTAAGTAAGTTAGATTATTATTTTTTTTTGTTGCTTTTGTTCGNTGTAAGCATCTATCCAGGAGCTCTGCTCCGTGTATATATAATTTGTAAATAGATTCCTTATTCTTAATCTCAATAAAAGCATAGAAAATGCATTATGTTGTCACCCTTATATAAAGGATATTAAAAATATTAAAATATGACTGCAAATACTACGAAATGCAATATAATGATGAATGAAAAGCCACGGCTAAAGAGTTTACGAGGAAAATAGAGGAGCACTACATATATATATATACGTCACATTGTGGGCCAGCCTAATTTGCATATTTTTTTCCCTTTGGCAGTGTAGTATAGTATGTTATAATATAACACCTGACGAAGTTTGAAAATTAGAAGTTAGTATTCAGAAGAGATGTGGGGCTATGTTTGTGTACACTATGTGAGTAACAATTTTTCCTTTTTTTTCTTTTTTTATATAAATTCCTGTATTTTACATAAAGGTGGAAGAAATAAGAGTCTTTGGGAAGAAACCCTGATGACCATAGTTGAGTAGAAAGAAATTTTTGTAGTTCAAGTCCTAATTCACAAAAGTTTGGTACTTACATATTAAAATCAAAATAATAAACAATATAATTTTAAGAAATAAAAATTCCTGTATATTTTTTAAATAATATTGATGATATGGATCAAAATTCTTTACACAGAATAAGGATATTCTTGAGAAATAAAAAAGCTTCAGAAAAAAGTTAAATTTTTTTTATTGCAATTATCCATGTGAATACCGAATTTATGTTTCATATATATATGTTTTGAAATTTAAGTAAGTTAGATTATTATTTTTTTTTGTTGCTTTTGTTCGTCAACACTTAAAAATCGCGTAAATACATTTAGATATATTTGATTTTTAAAACGCGTGAATACGCACTGCGACATTTCATTTTAAAATCACGTAAGAATGACTCACGATGTTTAATTTAAACAGCGTAAATCCGAATCGCAATATTCTATTTCAAAAATGCGTGAATATGAATCACGGTAGGTGATGTTTGTATCGCAGGAATATGATTCACGATGCGACGTGTTTTTCGAATATAAAATTCGGTCGACGGAGGTCTCGGAGATTATGTAGCCGTGTATCCTTAACATAGATATAAAGATCCTTAAGTATGTCTTGTTGTGCGATTCCCCAAGAATAAAAACGATCCTTTGCTTATTAGCTATAAAAATTACATGTAGAAAGTCAAATGCCAAAAGATAAGAAAAACTGAATCCTTCTTATTTATAAAATAATGTATAGTTAAGCACTGAGGATACTTAAACTTACACCTACGAATTTAAATATTGAAGAATTATTGTTAATCAAACGAAAACATTGCACAAAAACGATGATTATTGGCGTAAAATTACACCAACGCAATTATTAGCATTAAGAGCAAAAATGCACATTTATTCTTCAGATACTCAATCAAATATTTGAAGTTCAACAGCATCATAAAGATTTTTGGGCCAGTATCTTGAAATGGCAGTATTTAAAAAAAAAAAATCTTTGAAAAAATTACGTTTATTTTGTTTTTATGTTTCAATATCATATATTTTTTATTTTGTATTATTCAAATATTACTAAAGAGATAGGTACTTTATTTACGTCACTATGGGCTATTAGCGACGGTCTGTGAAATATACCCGAGGATGATTCGAAGACGTGCCATCTGACCCTCTGCAGAGGATAACTCCCCTGCTTTGGTAGCTCAATGACCTGAGCATGAAGTCTTGGTAGAACAGTTAAAGGAGAACCAATACCCCGCACCCTCGGTCCCTACTCAGGATGATCAAAGTGGTCACCCACCTGCTTACTGACCGCAGCCAGAGATGCTTGACTTCGGTGTTCTACTGGGAACCGTATCCTCGCGATCTGTCCACTGAGGGACATTACTAAAGAGAAGAGATTAGCTTATTTTTGTGGGCAAGGTATTTTGTGGGTATGGTATTGGTAAGCAATAATAATCTTGAATAAGTTATTCTTCGTATTTTTAAGTGCCACATAAATTTTAAAAGAAAACAGAAAAATTTGAATTTAAAGAAATAATAAGTTACAAAAAAATTTCTTCATTCAGTTTAAAAAATTTATAAAATTAAAATTTTTAACATGAAACTTTGAATTCAAATAAAAGAAATTTGAATAATACAATCTGAAAATTCTTAAAATTAAATAACTATGGTGAAAGTAAAAAACAAGGAAGTGGTGCTGCAAATTTTTTATGCAAGGAAGGGAGGGATATCTAATTAGGTTATTTTGGCTCACAAGGGAGGAGTTTAAAACAGGGTGCGTAGCCAAATCTTTCATCAAAAAATAAGTACCTTTAAAGTACATTTTAAGCACTCAAAAAATATTTTTTAACACTCTATACATTAACAAAATGCAAAATAATTTTCAAAGATTCTACATGATCATGATAACACAACTAGTTTCTGACAAAGAACTCTTTTCTTGATTAAATTAGCCATTATAAAATGATCAAGAGATTTTCCAGTTCGATATCAGAGGGTGGAAAATGAAGACAGAAATTGAGAACATCATGCAAAATGCAACAACAGAGTTGCACATGAGAAGGCAATAATCTCACCGAACCCAGCTCAGTAGAACGCACATGCGGATTTGTATTTCATCAAATTATGTAAAATGATTAGAGCTTTCATACACTACCGACCGACGGTACGCCGAAATGGATTGTGGGTTTATGAAATGTGAAAATGTTGAATAGAACAGTGTGAAAAGCATGCTTTTGCATATTACATGGCAAAAATAGACAGGGTAAAGAAAAATAATTTACCTTTTCCAAAAATGGAAAATTAAGCACTTTTTAAAAACAAAGCTCCTTTAAGGGCTTTTTAAAAAACGAATATCGAAAGTAAGCACCTTTTAAAAACATGCTATGTAATACTTGAACAGTCCTATGACTTCTTGAATGATAATAATCCAATTATTAATTATAAATAATAAAAACTACATAATTAAAAATACTATTCAAAAACTAATAAAAAAAAAATTGAAATCAATTCAAATATTTTTTCTTCTCTAACTTAGTCTGTTTTAATTATTAAAACAGTACAAAAATGAAACAAATAAAACAATTTTTATTAATATTTAACAAATAACACTGATGAAAGTGTATGGCGTAAATTAAACTCACATCAGCAATAAGATAAAATCGTAAGTAACTTAATGTAACACTTGGCAGTGAATAAATCAAATTTCAATTCACACCAATCAAATCAATTAGTTCAAAAGAGTGCTTCATTTTAGTTAGGAAGGTTAACTAAATCAATAGGAGCTCTTCACTGCTAAGCACACCATAGATGATTCCATTTAGTTTGCAGCACCAATAATAGATTATAGTACTAGATGTCTTGATCTCACGCACACTTCAGCAGTTTTGCAGGACACAAACATTTCTCAATGACAATCACAAAATTGTTTTGAGAAGACAACTATAAAATTCTCACAGCCATGTTAGATCCCAGTTGACTATCACATTCCAACACTTTAGCTGAGAGAGCTTCGTCGTCACTATACTTAATCCATCTGCTGTCACTATTTCTTCTTTAAATTAAAAAAAGAGAAAAGACAAACTAAAAAAGATTTGATCAAACGAGTTAAAAATCTTTTTTTCCATTCACACTTTATATAAAATTTTTCTAGCAATCATCTGTAGGTACTGCACATACTATCCTTTGTTCCGATATCGAAAAAAATCCTATTTACATAATAATCCAACAGAAACCCACTTTTAACAGGTACAAAAGATAATCTCTATTAGAAAAATAATTTATATTTTTACAGGTAGAAATGTTATCCTCTCGAAGAAAGGCGAGGGAAAAACTACAATGCTGCTGTGTGAAACATTGATCTCCCAATCAGTATTCATAGAAGAAAAAGTAGGTTATGTTTTGCTTCTTTAAGTTCATGGTATTTTTAAGTATTTTTTTGCTCAGGCATCGTTTTGTTAAATTGTCTGCTATTGATTCACACGTAGAAACTCTTGCATAACCTAGAAGATGAAAAAATTAATGCATTATTATTCTTTTTTGATGTCAAATTTTTTTTTTTTAAATAAAAGGTAATAAAAATTAGCATCAAAACGGTTTATAATAGGGAAAAACCCCTAGCAGCGCACGATGGCATTTCCAGTCATAGGTTTCTTTGAAATTCTTAACACATGTCCTAAAACTTTGTTGCAACATTTATGGAACACCCTAAAAATATTTTTTACCCATATAAACTGAGCAAATTTACCTTTTGCTCAGCTTATATGGCTAGAAACACCTCATGCTGTCTTAAGTGCATTTACAAGTATGAAAGTAAGAAAAAAGCAGTTGTTCTATAACTGATTCTATAAAGGACAAATAGTTGAGAAATGTTTTCAAACAAAGTCAGGCTCTGATTTAACAAATTAATCAGGACGATAAATATTCATTAAATTAGGGTATAAAAAAGGAACTAAAAAAAAAGTGTAATTGGAAATAGTAAACTGCCTATTCAGAAGGTAAAATTGCAGACATTTATTACATTTTCATATCTATCTAGATAAAACTTTTGAAATCAATCAAATTGGATTTTTAAGAATATATTTATAATTTACATTGAAACATATTTTTGACTTGCAGAAATGAGTATTTTTTTTCAATTACAAAATATATTCAAATTATGACCAAAAGATATTCAAAACAAACTGTTTACCCCTATTATCAATGGAAAATTTATTATTGATTTCTGCAGCAGATAAAATAACTATTTAATTAATTTCAGTTGCACCGATAACCAATCAGTCATCACTTATGATATAATTGATAAAGTTTATCCTTTTCAGTTTTAAACAAGAGGGATAATGTAGTCATTGAAAACAGTATCTTCTTTACTTAAATTAACAAAAATTTTTCCCACCCAGCTGTTTATTCAGGTAGTATTATTTATTAAGTAAGACTTTTGCCTCCAATCTAATCAAGGGACATGAAAAATTCTGTAAATAAGGGTCTGTTGAATCAGGATCCTATTATATTACCTAATACTATATCATATAAAACGCTAATACGTACGTATGTATGTATCAATAAAACCGATGATATTTTTTTTCTCGCGCTGTCAACAGTTTTCATTTTTAATTGATTGGATTCGGCGCGCAAGAGCACGCAGTGAGCAAACCAGATAACAATAACCAGAGTGAGCATTATCAGGTTGTTCAATTCAGATTCATGCACTAAAAACATGACAATATTTAATTTAAACTCAATTAGGAATTAATTAATTAATTGAAGTGAGAATGCTTTAAAAGGCCGCTGTTGAATTTATATTTTTCTACTGGGAGCTACCTAAACGTCTAAAAAACGTTTAAGTGTTTGTATTGAATGCATTGAATTTTTTTATATTTCGCGTTTATTTATGCATTGAATTTTCACGCTTTAAAATGCAGAATATTAGTGAAGCAATATTTGATAATTTATTTTGCTAATATGTTTCTTATTTAGCTAATGTTTTGATTTTTTCACCATGTACAATCTAAATAGCTAATATACTTTTTTAAAAGCCAATAAGAACATTGGTAGAATTCTTCTACATAAGTACAATACTATGTCTTTGATGATAAAATACTATGTCTTTGATGATAATATATTATGTCTTTGTGCTAGAACATTGTGTTCATTGGCGAGCGAGCGCAGCGAGCCATGGTTCACGGCGTGAACCACATAGGATTGCGTAGCAATTCTTGGGGGTTGGCGAGCGTCAGCGAGCAGGGGGTGGAGCCTCCTAGTATAATATATTATACTATCTAGGTATTATATTATCTAACAATAAAAAATATTGTATTATTCAAAAGTTTTAAATACAACCAATATTTCAGGTTCAAATTAGGACCCTTTATGAACTACCTTTTGTGAGTTGTGCAGACCAAATTTCCACACATTTTTCTAAGAAAAGATTGAACACTTAGCATCATGAAGCCTGTCACTTGAGCAAAAGTTGAGTGTAGTTTTAACTCTTACCCAACTCTTGAAGTTTGCATGATGATGCTTTCTCCCGGCTGCTGCTGTTGTTTGGCTTATAATTTCTTCTTCATACGGTTATCATCAAGCATCCCCTTCATTAAAAAAATAATTCATTTTTAATGAATTAAAAAAAAAAAGTAAAATTTTAAAAATGTGCGTCTTAGAGCAGTTTACTTAAACATATGAAACAAATAAAAGGAAAACTACAAAAATAGATTTTATTTTATCTTATAACCATCATTGAACAGACAACCCAATCTTTTGGGTTTACGACGACTAATGTTCAACTCTGTAGCCTTGTAATTATGAACCCAATCCAGAAGACAAGGGAACTCCTGGATTGAGTATTGGGAAAAATTGGCCTTCGTGGAGGACTTTTTGATAGAGCTAACCCGAATTTGAGTTACATGGAGAGGAAGGCCACGAAAACCTCCCACGGTTAGCCTGACGGCAAAGAGAGATAATAGGTTTCGATTGTCCCATCGACAGCAAGTTTTTCTTCCAAAAATTTTAATTAATTTCAATTTTAAATTAATAAAATTTTTATAATTTTATAAGCATTCATAAAAATATCTTTAACAAGTGAAAATGCAGAAAAAAAAACTTTTAGCAGATATGTTTTGTTTTAGAGAAAAAGTTTGAGACCAATTATCACAATTTTGATCATATTCCTGGTGCCTTAATCTACTGACGGCTCTGCATGTAAATAGTCGTATTTTAACTGGCAGTCTTCTACGCATTGCACAGCCGGGCAATTCCATGAAAAAAGGGAAAAGCATTGGAAAATTCTAATAAGAATTGTGTTATCATTTTGGATGTTTTCTGAATTAGAAAGGTTTGAAGTTTGATAATTTATAATAATTTTTTTTTGAGAATTTAGTTTTTTAGTGTTGGTAACCCATAGAACCTTGGCATTTGCTTGTTCTGATTTGGGTGAAGAACATGGTCAGATTTTGAAAATCAGTAAGCTAACATTATTTTCATTTCAAAATGTTCCAAAGAATAAATATTATTTATTAAACTTAATAGAAATATTGTGCAGTGTTAAAATAAGTTTTTGTTGTTAAATTCACTTAATTATATAAATTTTAACTAAACAATAATGCATGCCCAGAAGCAGAATATTTTCAAATGTTCTGCAACAGGACTTATTTATACAAATGTTCTGCAAGCATTTCACAGTGAAAAAAAATCAGCTTTACCTTAAAATACCATATTTTCATTTATTAAAATACAGGATCATATGCAGATACTCAACATTATTTTTAAATCAAGGCAAACATTCTTGATTTGTTACGTTTTCAATCACTTTTGAGGTGTAAAGTTTTGTTAATGACGATGACTTATTAATAAATTATTATCGCAGGAAAACGCTGTCACTTATTCAAGATACAAATTGTTCTGTAGGACTTCCTTTGTTCTGTGACGTACGCCACAGTTTTAGGCACTTTCTGCTTCTGGGAATGCATGTAACGTAAGTTACCAAAAACTAGAAAAGTTTTTATGTGTAAAAAAGAACAAGCGATACAAAAGTAAGAATAATATTTTTTTTCTTTCTCAGAGGCTAACACTAAATAAGCAGCAATAGTTTTCTTTTCAAATTTTACTTATTTATTGTTTTGTGCACCATTCAATATGTGTAACATAAGTTACTGACATGCATGCAATGTAAGTTACCAATATGAAATGAGTTTACTTCTCTTGAAAATTGGCATATAAACTAAATAAGATGTATTCAGTTACAATACCAAAGTTTAAATAAATTATCACTGCCTTAAGATATTAATTTTAAAGAAACTCTTTGCATTAAGTCATGAATTTGGGTGTTGACATTCATATGTTTTCAAAATTGGACAAAATCTCTTGACAGGCACCAGGAGTTAAGGATGCAGTTATAATTAGAGATGCTAATGGTAGCAAAAAGAAATTACATGCATGGCATCTACATCATTCAGTTCGAGAAATGCACCAAATGTTTATGGAAGAAAATCCAGAATGCAAAATTGGAAAAAATTAATTCTTTGAGCTCCGTCCAAAGCATGCTTAGTAGCAAACTTCCAAGATGTGTTTGTCTTTGTAAGTATCATGAAAAGTTCGAATTGACTATGGAAGCCTTCAGAAATATTCATAATGTTCCATCTTTTGAAATTTATTTTATGTTTAGAAAAAACAGATGAGTGCGAGTCTCTAGAACAGATGAGTGGAGTGTCTAGTCTATTCTCAAAACCTCCACTGATTTGAAACATTAAGTAGATCCACCATTTAAGAGTACAAGAAGGTATATCAGAAGGGTTTTTTTAGTGAAAGATTTTGAAAAAGAAAATGATGAATCCAAGATAAAAGCTGGGGGTTGATATATGGTTAGATACGAGGATATGTTATATCCTGGTGTGGTAATGTCTGTTGAAAAGCAAGAATTTAAAGTCAATGTAATGGCTGCTGTGGGAATCTATTGTAAATGGCCAGAAAAAAAAGAGATGAAATATTCTACCAGAAGGAAAACATGGTGAAAAGAATTAAGTCCCCTGTACTAGTTAATAACAGAAGACTTGCACTATACTGCTTAAATAACTTAATTTGTATTTGTACATTATTGGAATAAAAGTTTGATACAAAGTGAATTTCGTAACGCAAGTTATTGTAAAGTAAGTTACCCATTTTAAAAATTATATTTAATTTAACTTTATTTAATTAACTTTGAAATCTAGGCATAAGTAATATTTAAACATGTCAGAAAAACGATACATATAATCTTAATCATGAAACATTTGAATAAAAACAGAATTTTGCCTTCAAGCATATTGCAAATTTATGCCATTCCTTTTTCGGTAACATAAGTTACCACACTAATTTTAGATTTTTACACTATCTACATATATATTTCTCTTACACGGCAACAAAAAAAGCTTCATTACAACTTTGCGAATAGCAACGCTAGAAAAACCGACCAATGATTGGTGCTAAAAATGTCACATGCCAAATCTAGCTGAGGTGGCTCAACATATAGCGCTTTTAAAAACGGAAACTGAAATAACCAGAGAGAGCATTCTCACCAAATGTAATCTTTTCCTAAATTCACCCTATCAGCCGCGACAATCACACTATTAAGTTAGGCAGAAGTGAGTTGTCTTTGTCGATAGATCTCCATTTTAGTATATTACGAATTTATTTGACGATTTTTGATTTATATCACGAATTTATTTGTTTTATTATTGTTAAGTTTACTAAAAGATGTAATTTAAAAAAAAAAAGTTGTTATATGGATTTGAATGATTGTTTTGAATTCTTAGAATTTCGTGCATTTGCAATGTATCTAAGTTAGTAGAGAAGGAAGCAAACCATATAAGATTGCACAGCCCACTAGTTTAAACTGAAAATATTAATTATTTTAGTTAGATTCTTTTGGTTTTGATTGTAATTTTAAGAAATCACTTTATTTTAATACGTGTATTAGTATTATTTGTTTGCTTCTAAGTTCTCAGAGCAATAAAGTTTATGTGAATGTAACGAAAGTTACCGTGGAATGGCTCAGTCGGTTTTATCAGGTTATTAGATAGGGAAATCGAAATATTCTCTTGATTTTGTCCATCCGCTAAATCCCCAGTTGGTTAAAAGAAAAAGAAAATAAAAACATTGTGCAGTATGTTGAATTTTGGTAAGGAAACCAGTTATTTTTTTCATTTTATCAATTTGAGATAATTGGTCAAAAATCAAACAGAGGTAACAGCAACTTTAAGAGCTTTTTAAAAATGCTACACACCCTGTAAAAGCAATATCATTACAGCCCCAAAAACAGTTCAAAATTGAGAACCTTGTTTTACAACCACAGGGACTAAAACTATATTTGTGTATTCTACTTTATTTTCTTTTCAGTGCAGAGTTTCTTGGAATAATAAAACTACCATTTTAGGTCAACTTTAACCAACTATTACTGAAAGAAATTCAAGTAATGAACCATTCTTAGTATCAGTTTTCATAAAAATAATTTTTTTATTATTTCTCAATGATTTGGGGTCATTTTTATCATCTTATATTGTATTCATAATAAAAACAGGCATTGTCCTTTAAGACTTCAGTATTTGCGTGAATGGATAGATATGGCTGCGTGATGAACAAAATGCAACATAAATAAGAATGCATATGCGTGATGAATAAAACATCATAAATAAAATAACACTGAAAACAAATTAAATCATAGCTACACAAGTAAACTCGTACTCGTCTCCAAAAACTTTTTCTAACAGTTCTACCACCTGAACAAAATAATAAAGCCTTTTATATGCTTATCTAAACATGACTTAGATCTTAACTATACTTATTTTTGTAATAAATTTGAAATAGAATCAACTTTTGATTTAAGAACAATTAACTTCAAAATATATTTTCACATACCTGTGTTTCAAGAAGTAGTTATTAATGAAACATCACATAGCAGATTGCTTATATATCCAAGGAAAAGAAACTTTAGACAATGCAGCTTTTTTTTTTTTAACCTGTTCCTAAAGTTACAAAAAAAAAAATATAGAATAATTCAGCAGAGGAAAAAAACTGAGTTTTCAACTGAAAATTTTATTACAAAATTAGATATTCCAAATTTTACGACAAGGCAGAGTATAAAGTTTTGAAAAGGATGTTAATAATTTTGGAATAAATGAATTAATTTCAAACTCAGCCGAACAAAACCATTGAGTGAGCAGCATTATTGTTTTTTCTGGGTAAAAATCTGGAGATTTCAGGTCAGGGTGTTTTTTCCCCCCTCATAAAGTGTAGGATGGGTACAAGAAATGTGTCAATATATAGTATTTTATTTAAAATGTTATTATTGTAGCCTTTTCAATATATCATCTTTAAAAGATGAGACTAAATTTATTTTAACAATATGGCAAGATTCTGCTTATTTTTATTTCTGTTTATATTTGGCAAGATTCTGTTTTGGTACAACATTAATTTTTAAAAAAATTAAGACACATGGTGAAAATATACATTTATTTAATTTTTATAACCATTGTTGAACAGTCAACCCAATTTTGGGTTTACAACCAGTAATGTTCAACTTTGTAGACTGGTAATTTTAAACCAATCCAGAAGATAAGGAAACCTCCTGGATCAGTAGGAGGTATGATTTGTTATGGGAACATGAAAGACTTTGTGACACGACAGATTTAATGTGTATAAGTAACCATTTACTACATAGGGAGTCTTCAACCAGTGGGGACTGAACACACAACCCCCTGGACATGGGCCCATTGCCCAACCAACAAGGCTATTCTGTCCTAAAATAATATGTTTAGCTTGTAGAATATATTGTTTTTATTGAACAAACATTTTTTAATGTGTCACCAGGGGTCTGTCCAGGGCAAAAGCCAGGTTAAGCGGTAGTTTCATAAAATACTTTTAACACATTTTCGAAAAATATTAAAATTTTTTTGAAAATATTTTCTTATTTTACTATATTATTGTGTTGATTTTTTAATATAATTTTTAAATTTCACAAAATAGGTACCTCTCAAAAAAACCTAGACAGACCCCTGGTCACTCTAAGTAGTTTTTGCTCAAAGTGTACCTAATGGCAAATACAGAATGACTAAAAAAAAACAAAAACAGTTTAATATAAGTTAATTAAGCAAAAGAAAACCATTCCAGGTGATTATATATCAATAAATTTTTATATTTACAGTGGTTCCTAAAAGTGTTTATTCACTTATAACTTTTATTGAAATAAGACACTTTTCATTAATTAAAATGAGCATTTCAGAATGAGTATTTAATAATAAGATGTACAATTTATTCTTATCAAAACTGCATGGAATACTTTTAAAATAAAGCAAAATTTTATTTTTAATAAATCAATAATCAAAAAGCAGCAAAAAGTCATTCTCCATTGTAATGTTTTATTTAATTTTCTTTCAAATTTTTAGTATTTACAATTTAATATCAAACTTATGATAGCAAAATTACATTTTAATTTTTTAATTACATAGTCATAGTAAAACAATAGACAAAATTTAAAAGTGGATTATTTGTCAACATTAGAGATAAATCAACAATGAATATTGCTAAATTAGTTTATTGCGTCTTATTGCACTGAGCAACATGTGATAAAATGAAAACAGAAACTTCATATCAGAGATAAAAACTATAAAATTTGTGGAAAAATTCTCATTTGAGTAATGTAAAAGTTTCTTTAAAGTTTAATAAAACATATTCTGTTTGATTTTCACCAAGAAAAAAAAAACTAGTTACATTTATTTACAGACTTTTAAAAGCTATTGTAGAAGCAAAAGGAAACTACTAAATGTTAATTTAATGAAAAATTAGAATATTTACTAATAGGCGGAGATTTTTTTTGAAAGTGCATGATGACTTTTGTAAGATAAAGTTTCTGTTACTTTCTGATTATTGATTTTTAAAAATAAACCTTTGCATTATTTTTTAAATACGCCATTCAGTTTTGTCAAGAATAGAATATATTTTTTATTATTAAATATCCATTCTGAAATATTTATTTTAATTAATGGATATTCTTATTTCATTGAAAGTTGTAAGTGAATGAACACTTTTGTGAGTCATTGTATTTGCATTTTTATATTAAGCCATTTTACACTATATTTTATTCTAAACAGTGCTCATTATAAAATGTATTGATCATATTTTCTTTAAACCAATATCTCAAGTCAAATGTTTAAATAATGTTGTTTTGAACTTGCATTAGTATTTTAAGAGATTTAGTTACAAAAATGAATGTCACAAATGCAAAATTGTCTAATTTATTGATGCATACTCTAAAGAAAAAACAATGGACACAATTTGTAAAATTTTTATTCTTTTTTGCCTTATATGAAGTTAAAATATGCATAGAATTTCAATTTAAACACATGGTTTTAAGTTTAGCATAGCTAACTGTCTTTGTTTTTACAACTAGAAATTTGTATCCGCACAGTGCAGAAAAAAAAAGTCTTTCTTCCTAATGAACACATATGAATAATTTTTTTTTATATTTTATGTTTATACATCATTTGACATGTTTCCTATACATTCCTTAGTCTTTGCCAGCTTTTTGGAGTAAAAGAAGATCCAGTTTGGAATGCAAGTAACATTTCCGAACTTTCAATATTGTGATTACTATACAATTCGAATTTTGAATAAAAAATTAAATATTTACCAACAAAATAGTAAAACTAAATGTTAACATAAAGTCGGTTCTTTAAAAAAATTTTTTTTTTTTTAAAAATTAAAATATGTTGTAAAATGTCAAAATGAAATCAAGAAAATTAGCATTAATGCAACAATTGTATGTTTGTCGCAAACATTGCACTCCTCACCAGGTATAATTAGAATAATTATAATTCTACATAACTAAACAAATGGTAGATGCAATAAAAAAAAATTATTTTGCCACTAAAATACACAGCATTGATATCTCTAAAAACTAAACTGTTTTTTTTTTGCTCTGCTGATTTAGCATGACTTTACATTCACTTTAAATGCTCTCTAGCAAACTCAATATGTTTAAGCAATCTGTGGTACACTCTTTTTGCCTTTCTTTATAACACTGGCCAGTAGAACTGTTATCATTACAATAATTTGTTATAATATGGATATTTCACCACTAATCTTCCAATTAAATGATCAGGGTAGCCACTAAAATCAGGTTTCAAATTTCCCTGATTTTTCCAGCAAAAATCTAAAATTTCCAGGTCAGCGCGTTTTTTTTGCAGTATAGGTACAAGAAAAGTGTCAATATTAGTGTATTAGTCAATATAATAGTGTAGTATTTCATTTAAAACGTTATTTTTTTAATATATCATCTTGAATAAATGTGGATGAAACAATATGTTTAGCTTTCAGAAAAAAAACGGTTTTAATGAATAAAAGTTTTTTTCAAGTGTTAAATAGTTTTTGCATAAAATGTACCAAATAGCTATGACCCAAAACAACCTTGGATATGTACTGTTTAATATATTTTTATTAAGCAAAAGAAAATAATTCCATGTGATTAGAAACCAATAAATTTTTATATTTATTATACATTTCAATATAGAGCCATTTTATACTGTATTTAATACAAACAGTGCTCTTTATAAAATTCATTGAAATAATTTTCTTTAAACCAATATCATAAGTCAAATGTTTAAATAATGTTGTTTGCTTCAATTTAGCACTATTATTTTAAGACATATTCAGTATTTGTAAAGGAAAAATTGTCAATTTCTTGTTGCATATTCTGTACAGAAAAAAAAACTAGATAAAATTCTTTAACTTTTATTCTTTTTTTTTCTTTCTTAATAGAAATTAGAATATATTAAGAATTCCAATCTAACATGGTTTCCTAGTTTAGATGAGTTAATTGGTTTTGTTTCTACATCTAGGCAATTCCATGGTGTTGGAAAAAAATGAACATTAATTTCTTAGAAAAACTATCTAATAAAACAAAAGTTTATAATCATCAAATTTTTACATTAAATATTTAGTATATCATAACCTATCGAAAAACAATTTGTTTTATGAAAACTCATTGATCAATTTCAAGTTAGAATATAAATAACTTAAAGTAGAGCATAGTTTCAAAAATTTTATTAGGTTACTGAGGTGAAATATATTATTGTAAATTAACCTTAAGGAATATTTATATTGTATCTCTTCATATTTTACTTCATTTCATAAAGAAAAGGTGAAATAAGAGATCAAAATAAATAAAAACAAATGTAATGAAAAGTAAAGCAGTGGTCTGACTGAGCGGTGCGTAAAAATAATTAATTATTAATTTAAAATAAAAATATTTATCATTATCAAAATCTTGTTTTAAACAGAAAAAAAAAAATAATTTGATTACATTAATTCTAGTGCTACAGTACAATTTATTATGTATTTTGGTGTTGCACATAAAACATCAAAAGTCTATCTTGAAAATTTTTTTTGTACGTTAAAATGAGGAATGTTTCTACATATTTGTGCAAGACAACCTGTTTTGTTATAGTTCACTTTAATTATTCTTCTTTCCATTTTCTATTATTAGTGCGATTTAAAAAAAAAATGTACTTTGTTACAGATTCCCTTACCACGGTTGAAATTTCAAATGATGTTGCCCTTCATTAAGAGCTTATGACTTATTGAAAACTGATATTTATAAGTTAAAAATCATTATTTCTAAATCTTCAATTTTTTACCNCAAAACAACCTTGGATAAGTACTGTTTAATACATTTTTATTAAGCAAAAGAAAATAATTCCAGGTGATTAGAAACCAATAAATTTTTATATTTATTATACATTTCAATATAGAGCTATTTTATACTGTATTTAATACAAACAGTGCTCTTTATAAAATTCATTGAAATAATTTTCTTTAAACCAATATCATAAGTCAAATGTTTAAATAATGTTGTTTGCTTCAAATTAGCACTATTATTTTAAAACATATTCAGTATTTGTAAAGGAAAAATTGTCAATTTCTTGCTGCATATTCCATAGAGGAAAAAAACTAGATAAAATTCTTTAACTTTTATTCTTTTTTTCTTTCTTTCTTAATGGAAATTAGAATATATTAAGAATTCCAATCTAACATGGTTTCCTAGTTTAGATGAGTTAATTGGTTTTGTTTTTACATCTAGGCAATTATGGTGTCGGAAAAAAATGTACATTAATTTCTTAGAAAAACTATGTAATAAAACAAAAGTTTATAATCATCAAATTTTTACATTAAATATTTAGTATATCATAACGTATCAAAAAACAATTTGCTTTATAAAAACTCATTGATCAATTTCAAGTTATAATATAAATAAGTAGAGCATAGTTTCAAAAATTTTATTAGGTTACTGAGGTGAAATATATTATTGTAAATTAACCTTAAGGAATATTTATATTGTTTGTCTTCATATTTACTTCATTTCTAAAAAAAAGGTGCAATAAGAGATGAAAATAAATAAAAACAAATGTAATGAAAAGTAAAGCAGTGGTCTGACTGAGTGGTGTGTAAAAATAATTAATTATTAATTTAAAATAAAAATATTTATTATCAAAATATTGCTTTAAATATAAAAATAATTTGATTATATTAATTCTAGTGCTACAGTACAATTAATTATGTATTTTGGTGCAGCACGTAAAATATCAAAACTGTACCTTGAGAATTTTTTTTGTACATCAAAATAAGGAATGTTTCTACAATGTAATATGTTTCATATTTGTGAAAGACAACCCGTTAACCCGTTTTAGTTCACTTTAATTATTATTCTTTCCATTTTCGATTATTAGTGTGAATGTAAAAAAAAAAAAAAAAAAAAAAAAAAAAAAAAAAAAAAANAAAAAAAAAAAACGGTACTTTGTTACATATTCCCTTACCACGGTTGAAAATTTGAAATGATATTGCCATTCATTTAACAGCCTATGAATTATTGAAAACTGATATTTATAAGTTAAAAATCATTATTTCTAAATCTTCAATTTTTTACTTTGGAAATGATACTTAGTTTACTTAATACTAAGTTTAAAATTTTGGTCATCTGGCTGCCCAACTTGAAACCTGTCCCTGTACAGTGCAGAACAAAAAAACAAAGTTTTGTTTTCCTTCCTTCTAATAAACAAATAAATTTTTTTTTCCATTCTAAATTTATATATCATGTTTTCCATACATTCCTTGCTTTTGTCCGCTTTTTAGGGAAAAGGAGAAACAATTTTGAACCAAAACCTGCCCTAAACAGTTATCCCAAACTCCTACTTGAAATAGTTATACCTTGTTACCATAGTTACTATGTCACGGGTTCAGACTAATATCTAGGGAAGTTCTTACTTTAGACAAACTATATCTTTTATTCACATAAGTGGGTGTTTATCAACATATTTCTGATATCACACATTAAGGCAGTACACATAGAGTAGAAAAGTAACTCAACTTACTTTGGAATCCATGAAAGATTGATTCAGTGGGAAGAATCTGTTGATAAACCACGTGTAATAAGTACAACATTGGAAATGGAAGAGGAGGACTTTAAGTAGTTAGAGACATTGGTGGGAGCACAAAAATGTATTAACTGATCCATGGATAAACCTTTTTTGGATTTACTCTTTTGTTTTGCAGATGGTCCTGAAAAAAAAAAAAAAAGAGGACATGAGCATGTTAACAAATATTAAAACAATATAAAAAAATGAATCAATTTTTACTTAGGTCAACAAAGAAACATTTTATTTCAGTTACTTTTTATTAAATAATAATTTTTTTTTCTCCCATATAAGACTGAAATCAATTAAATTTAATTAATGAATTAATATTTGAAAAGACTATATTAACATCAAGTGTCATCCACTACAATATTTAAAAAATGTATTTGAACTTGAATGGATGAATAAAAAGTATTTTATGAATAATTGAAAATTTGAACAAGATATATAAATATATATAGGAAGAGTGTGAACTAATAGCAGGAATTGACAAAAAATAAGGCATGGATTCAGATAACTATAAAAGTATAAATTTGGTCCACACGTGCCACCGCGTAATGTTCTTTATTGACTTTATATGACACAGCGAATATAAAATAATTAAATATTTAAATGCATGCAATTAGCTATTTTTTTTTTTGTACAAACAGAGCTATAAGTTAGAAATTATCACTGATGTTATCTTTAAAATATGTGATAAACTGAATCGCTAATAGTAAAATTTAAAACAATGACTAGCGCTTAACCCATCAGAAAATTCCATTTTGTTTTTCATTCATCGCTATTTAATCAATGAATTAATAGTTGAAAAAATTATAGAAACATCAAGTATTATCCACAACAAGTTAAAAAAAAATGCATTTGAACTTGAGTGGATAAATAAAAAGTATTTTATGAACGATTGAAAATTTGAACAATATATAGGGAGAGTATGAACTAATAGTACTAATTGAAATAACAGGAGTTTTGTTAATATGACACTTTAAGGTTTGGGACACAACAAAAAACTACGTAACTGGCATGAGGAATTTTATGAATAGTTTTCTTACTAATTTTAAACAACTTAAAATCTAAAATTATAACAATAAAATTTTGAATTCAGAAGTACTAATACAAAATATCAAAAGACATGACTAACATCTAGATTTATTTTTTCAAAGAAACTTTTCTTTAACTTCTTTGAAACAACTGTAGTTTAACTGCTTCCATGATTATTCCGAGTTAACTTGGGTACATATATATTGCAAATATTTATCATTCTGAGAAAACTCAAGACTCAGCAGAGTTTGTCAGTACATTTTGTTTTATCACGTTTTTACTCGGTCGGAAGAGAAAAAATCTGTAGTGATTGGAAGTTTTGATGCTGGACCGTGGGACTGCTCACGTGTTTTGTGCAATTGTATGTACAATGGTTGCTGAATTTACATAGCAACAAAAGTAAAAAAAAAAAAAAAATGGAGTATTTCTTCATTGACAGTTGAAAAGTATCACTTCGTGTTGTACCTTGTTTTCAGGGATGTGATTGACAAAAACACAAAAAAGAGGAAGTTTATAACTGTAGCATTAAACGCGCAAAAGAAAAAATGATATGAATTCAATAGCCAATATGATAATGATTACATTATTATCTATTCAAATAANTAATTAATAGAATAAAAAATATGTTTATTTTCTGTTCAAAATAGTCGGTAAGGAAGTGGTTAAGCATCTATTTAAAAATAAAAGATATGAGTAATTTATATATAATGAAAAAGCAATTAAATTAATTTTCATTTAGACACTGAGAAAGTTCGAAGCCTACAGCAATATAATTTTGTTAACGGTGACAAAGTGAGCGTAGTTTGACACATTTTTTCAAAAAAACTAAACATATACATTGTCTCTTAACCTTTGAGACTATTTTACATTGTTCTAATTAGATCAATGAAACAAATCAATTAATAAATATATTTAATCAAATAACATGAAAACTAAACATAGTGTGGTTTAGTTTTATATGAGAGAAAAATTGTTTTTATTTAATAAAAAGTGACAAAAATAAAAAATTTTCTTTGTTGACCTAAGTAGGAATTGATTAAATTTTTTTTTGGAATTTTTTTTAAATATTATTTGTCATTAAACAATTGAGCTATATTCATGCCATTGGAAAAATGTTCTTACGGACATAAAAAAATAATTTTATTTGGGCTAGATCAGAAATAGAATTTCAAATAGTAAGCATACATTTTCACTAGCCCATTTATACGTCAGTATTATACAGAGCTCATTCTAGGCAGAAAAAAGGGCATTATTATTCTAAAAAGGTAATAATTTCTTTCTATGGGCTTTACACGTTCTATTAAAAAACACTGTCAATTAGTAAAAGAATTTTTCTTTTTACTTTACTAAAAGTAGCAAAGCAATTATATTAATTACTAATTTTTATAAATAAATTAACATCGAGTAATAAATATCGAGTTAATGAGCTAATTAGCTTAGTAATTTGTTTAAAATGCATGCATATATTAATAAAATAATAATTGTATGTTTTTAAGTGACTGTAGTTATGATTTAATAATTAAAATGATTAATAATAATTATGATTTAATGATAGTGGAATAACTGCAAGTTTTCAAAGACAAGTGCAACAAGGGAGTGTGATGGCTATTTTTCCTTCCCCATATAAATCTATGTATTGACAGCAATGACAAACTAAATAAAAAGAGTTGAAAATAACAAAAATTTAAGAAATCCATTATAGAGTTTGAGGGAAAAATAAAGAAGGGTTAAGGAAAGAAAGGGCAAAAAGGGTATGGAGTCCATTAAATCAGGGCACTAATTTACTTCAGGGGCAACAGGGTGGATTCTTTTAACTAAAAGGGCAGCAGGGTGCTGCACCCTGTTTACCCTGCCTAGAATGAACTCTGTATTATATTGTCTTCATAAAAAGGAATTAAATTATTTAAAATAAAAATTACAGTGCAGAGAATATGCAATGTCACAATTACAAAGAAATATGCTATTCTATGGAAAAAACACAGACTAAAACATGATGCAGAAAATAAAAATAAAATAGCATATCATCCCAACCCTTCACATTGATAGTTGGGGTCATTACGGACAATTATTTCATCTAGGTAAAGTTAAATTTTTTTGTTCTTGGAGGACTAATGGCCTGATATTAATTTCAAGTCCTGGAGATAAAGAACAAAGTTAATGATTTAGTCTACTTAAATAAACAAGTTTTAAAAATTTTCTTTTTAATTACTTATTTTCAGTTTTGTACCTGCTAGATCATGTCAGAAAGTGTTTAAAATTTTGACTTGCTCAGCATCTGAAATTTCAGTTTATCACTTAGAAAGAAAAAAAAAATTTGTGTTGGCAGCATAGCATGCACAGAACTCCAGTTGCAGAAAAATCACTTAAACTCTTCATTCTGCACATTGTTTCAAAACAGTAATTAAATATGCAGATCAGCAAAACATTGAACATCCTAATAAATATTGTGTTTTCCAGAATATCTTTCAGCATTGAAGATTTTCATGCTCTAGAACACATTCTTAAAGGCTTCGAGGGGGTGACCTCAAATATGCTAATTAATAAGTACAGTCGACAGTTTAAGTTATGAAATAGGACATAGAAACGTACTTTTTCTGAATAAACATACTTTTTTTTCGTCGGATTTGGATTTCGGACTGCGAAAATATAGGGGGTAGCCGCAATCTGGAAAATATAGTCCCAATAGCTAGATTGGGAGAGTGCTCAAAAATTTGGATCCGTTAATGTAAATTTTATTTTTTCCGTGTTTTGCTGTATCTTGAGAACTTTAAACTTTTTACACACAACTATAAAATTTGTTTACCCAAGCAAAAAATAACTTATAAGGTGTGGAAGAAAAAAGGCAATAATTCATTTCTGTTTATGATGTGATAATTTAAGGTCACATGCTTTCTTTTGAATTAAGTGTTGTTTTCAAAGACTCAGACAAGTATATAAGATATATATATTTAACACAACTAAAGAGAAAAGAAGGATAAAAAGAAAAAAAAAGCGAAGAAAATTAATACATTTTATCTACTGTGGATAAGCTGCAAGTATATAGAACTCAAAAAGTAATATAAAAATATAGAGAAAACAAGGAAAATATTAAAGATTAATAAAAAGAGAAGAAGAAAAATTGTTAAAATAAAATATTTGTAGAAAAAAATTAAAAAATATAAATTAAAGAGTTGGAAAACAAAAAATGAAAAGATATCTCTTCATCATTAATCTTTTTCTTTTTTTGCACTTTTTCTATGTTTTTAACACACATATAAAATACACTTTCAGACAAAAAGAGACTAAACTAAAAATACTGTTAAATCTGTGTCTTTTGGAGGAAAAAAAACAAACTAATTTCAGATTTAAAATTATACCACCCGAATTAAGTAAGCTCAAGTAATTGCATAAAGGAAACAAAAAATTTGTTCCAAAGTGTTATCAATACCATTTTCTGATTTACCAAGTTTTGTTTTCTCAATTTCTTCTTCAGATAACTCCTCATTCTCAAGCACCCTAGTTGTCAAATGTTTTAAAAATCCCTAAAAAAAAATAAATCTGATTAACTCAAATCACATTACATTGTTTAACATCAAACATAAGATATATACATTCATCTAACATAAGAAATTAGTCAGTGATGAGACGTATATGATTCAAGATTACTACTTAAAGTATATGAGCCATATTAACAAAACATTTGAAATTTGTGTATTATAGGCAACTTGGAATGGATAATCTGCAGTCCTCTGCAACCAAACACTAATTGAATACTTAATTAGCATATAATAAGAGAATGTTTTTTAACACTAGACATACCAACACTTAACATATATCCTATTTCTACCATAGTTGGTCAAATGACCGCACTTTATGTTTCTTGATTGATTGTATGAAATCAGGGGTTTTTTTTTTAAAGAGAATTTTGTGACACAAGACACACAATTTGCGAAAATTAAATATTATATTAAAAAATCAACACAGAAATATAGTAAAATAAGAAAATTGGCTCTACAAATAAAAATCTTTTATGACTGGTACATTTTTATACATATTTGTCCCATATGTTCCAAAACAATTTTGCAATTGTAAAATTTTGGGCTCAAAATTGTACCCAAATTTAAAAATCCATAAAAATCATTGCCCATAGTCAAATTTAAACTTGAATTTAATAAAAAGCATACATTTAATAGTACTAACACTAAAAGTTATCTTCATTATGATAACATTTTCGACTGGGTCATACAGAGAAGAGTTTCACAGAGAAAAAAAATAAAGATTTATTAGAATAAAATTAGAATAATGTTTATAATAATAGTTCTAATTTTGACTTCCTGTAAACTTTACAGAACTATACATCTTAAAAAACTCTGCGCAAAAAAAGTCGCTATAATATGGCGCGAGTGACCAGTTAGGCTTACCACGCCAGACAATCTGACCAAACACCTGCTACGCATTCGTAGAGCTCTTTTCCCCCGGAAAAGCAATGAACGGGAGGGTTCCATTGAAAATCAAAATGGGTAATTAACCCCAGAGTTTATAATTTTCACAGGAATACATTGTTGTTCAACAAATTTTAAGAGGTGGGGGGGGGAGAGAATCTTAGAACTTGCTTTTTTAAAAGTATTTTGTAAAACTACCGTTTTTCATTAAGTTGAATTTGTGAAGGTACCACTAAACGGTAGAAAATTTGCCTTAGACAGATCCCTGGAGATATGAATGTTAGAAAGGAAATAAACTTAAAAAACTTTATTATAATTAAACAAAATTGTATATTGCCAATTCTTATGTATCACAAATACGAATAAGAATTTTTAATCCATTGCTCAAAGCATTTTTTCCATTGTACATTTTCCTCACACATCTTTCTTCTAATTATAAGAATTATAATTCTTATAATTAATAATATTTCTTCTAAGAACTTGTGCTGTCTTGATTGTTTTGACATTTTTCTGGGTGAAAACTAACAGTTAGTTAGAAATGGAGTAAAGCTATCAAAATAAAAATATGAGCTACTTATCAAAACATTTAGTTTCTGTCACTTTTTCTTACACAAAAATGCCAATATAAAATTTTAGGTACTTTCTCAAAATTTGAATCCCCCGTTATTCTGATTGAACAAACTACGCAACAGTCTTTGCAGAAATGTGCAACTCATCAAATGCAATATGTTGAACACGCATTGCATCGTAATTTCTGATCCGATAACCTTATAAAGCAACAAATTGTTCTCCTGGTCAAGTGACCGGTTGTGGTAGAAATAGGTACAAAACAAGTATAATTCAAAACAAACAAAATACAAAAATAATAGAATATTAACACTATATAATTGTTAGAAGAAGTCATAAAGTTAAATGTGCAAAAATAATAAGATGACAAGCACATTTTATGATGCAAAATATCTTAAATGGTCATTTGACCGGTAAAGGTATATTACATGTTAAAGGAATTTCATGAACACTGTACAATACAGTATCTAGATTTAACGTACTTTGATTTAACAAAAAAATTTTCTGTCTCGACAAAAAGGGTTCTGAAATGCCCCTATTTAACGAACAACAATAGCTGGAAAAAATGCTCAATCCTAGTAATGGAAGTTTTACAGAATATGTGTGTTTTAACTATTTCAAGGGTCAGGATTCCAAATATCTAAAAAAAATTTTTTTTATTCAGAGAAAGTACGTTTTTGTGTCTGATTCAGTAAATTAATATTAATAGTTAGCACTAATTAATTAGCATATTTAAGGTCACCCCTACGAACCATTAAGATTGACACTTAGTTCATGAAAATCCGATAATTAGAATGAAAGTTATTCTGGGTGATATCTTTTTTTTTGCGGACTGTACATAAATATTCAGATTTATTTATAATATGTTAATATTTGTTTAAATTTAAGCTATTCTTCTAATGTTTATAGTGAAACAACTGCATTAGCCATTTTTAATCCCCCCCAGTTTCTTCTAGTGTTTTACAAAAAAATAAATAAATAAAATTCTTCCAGACAAAATATCGACCCTGTTTTGGAACTTTAATAAGTTAACTTAGATAAAAAATAAATATTGAGACTATGTGACTATTGTTGCTAAATTAAAAAAAAAAAAAGAAAAAACTATAACTTTAGAGGAATTGTGTCTATGGGGGTGGGGGGCACTCCACTGCACCTTACCTCGGATAAAGCTTTTGAGGGAATTTGATGTCCAGGAATACCAAAAAGCTTCTCCACTCCAGCCGTTTCTTTCCATTTCATCAATTTTTTTGTTGGAGGAGCAGAATCAAAGATGGCTATGATATCTGAGGTATCAGATAGTTGACTTTTCATTTCTTCAGCAGAAATACTCATCCTTTCATCTATTATGAGTTTCCTTTTTCTTCTGGTCCTCATTGTTCTTTAAGAGATAAAATTCAATCTATTTTAATAATCACAAAAACATGACATTAAAATAATGATTACATGCACAGCAATAAAGGGCAAGACTGTGAAATTTATCTGGTGACCAGACCTTGAATAATGATTTTGCTCCTAAATTGTTATAAATATTATAAGATATTAAAATAAAAATATTATATTACATATACAATTGAACCTGTTTATCTCAAAAACCTCCATGTACGAAAATTTTTAAAATTCCCCACATTTACTGTCTAAAGTCAATGTATTTTCCATGCTTGTGTTGAAATTTAATTAAAGTGACCACACGTCCCGATTTTGGCGGGACAGTCCCTCGTCCCGCCGATTTTTAAAAATGTCCCGCTTTTTAGAAAATATCTGCATTTCTTATTTTAAATGTACTGTAAAAATATATTACCTATTATTTATTAAGTATTATGGTAAATATAAAGAAATAAAAAATACATTAAAAAAACACATAAAATGCATGCAGAGTAAACTAAATTAGGCAATGCACCGAGTTAGATTTACTCTGTGGTGTGCGATCATTGTCGTTACGTCTCGGCTTAATTCAGGTAAGTGCAGACAGTGCGGTTTGTTGTTTTCAATTTGACGTTCGGTTTGACTCATTATTTGATTGGCGAAGGAAGTGGTAGAGCAATAGTCGCCAAACGTAACGGTCAATAAGGTAAAATTTAATACTCTTCTTTAGCCTTTTGTTGCAAATTTTTTTTATTTATTTCTAGTATTTACCCACAGAATAAAAGATGAGTAAAAAAAGAGAATGCAAATTTAATGAAGAGCTAAGCAGAGAATTTCCATTTATTAAAAAACCAAAATAGACTATATGGTACGGTGTGATAAATGCAATGTTGAATTTTCGGTCTCACATGGCGGAAAAAACGATATTACAAAGAGGCACAAAAGATTTTTGAATAATGCCGCTTTCTCGTTTAAAATGAAACAGTTTTTTCGCAGTGTTAGCTTTGGAAACTCAGAAAAACAGCTAGCATTAGCGGAAGAGCTATTTGCTTTCCACATCATAAACCACAATCAAAGTTTCAGATCAATGGATTGTACGTCGCAAATGATCAAAACATTATATGACAAAAAATTTGCATGTGCAAAGACAAAAATCGAAGCAATTATTTGTAATGTTGTTTCACCATATTCGTTTACACAATTGCAGAAAGAATTAGAAAAATGCGCATTTATATCCATATATTCTGATGCTCCCCACCACAAAGATTTAAAATTATTTCCCACAATTGTTAGATTTTTTGATCCAGAAACAGGAATTAAAATTAGAATATTAGATTTTCTTTCATTGCTGGGTGAAACTTCACAAATAATTTTTGATTCAATAAGTACTATTTAAAAAAAGAATAATTTGAACAATAAAATTATTGCCTATTGTGCGGATAGCACTAATGCAAATTTTGGAGGAAAAGCTAGAAGAGGCATCAATAACGTTTTTACGAAACTTAACGAACATTTGAACCAAAAAATTATTGGAGTAGGTTGTGCAGCGCACATTCCACGTAATACTATTAAAACAGCATCTGACTTACTTCCAGTTGATGTTGAAAATATTCTTGCAAAAATTTATTCGTATTTTTATACATATATATACTGTGCTTGTTGAAAGTTTGAAGGATTTTTGTGAAAGCGCAGAAATCGAATACAAAAGAATTCTTGGTTACAGCAAAACACGATGGCTAGCTCTTTTACCAGCTGTAGATAATATTTTAAAAATATACGAACCATTAAACCATACTTTTTATCACAAGATAAATGTCCAAGAATATTGCAGCTCTTTTTTGAAAATGTCACATCACAAATTTGGCTTCAGTTCATCCACAACCAAGCTACATTATTTTACAATGCTGTGAAAATTATTGAAGGGAAAAATTTCAATTACGGAAGTGTCAAATGAAATCAATAATTTAAAAACAAAATTACGAGAAAGAATTGATAACGATTACATTCCTTTAATTATTCGAAAAGGCATTACTAGGTTGAAAGAACAATGTGCCATTGAACGACCTGATTTTCTGAAACACATGTCAAAATTTTTTACAATAACTGCTTGGAATATCTTGAAGAATGGACAATTCAATTCGAAGATATCAAAAATTCTCATTCGGTGACATTAAAAAAGGAGATTTTATAGGTATATGTGGAAATTTTTTTTGAATATATTAGTAACCATTTTCCGAAAAATAATATTTGCGAAAATGATCTTTTTGATGAGAGGTGAGGTGTCATTGGTAAAAAGATATGCTACAGATGAAAAAATTAAATGTTGGTTGTCTTCAAATGTGGAAACAGACAAAAAATGGACGGAGTTATTCCTTCATTTTAAACAGAATAATATTCCTTATCAAAATATTTTGAAAATTGTAGAATTCGCGCTCTCCCTTCCAGGAACAAATGTAGCAACAGAACGTGTTTTTTCTAGTATCAATAAAATATGGACAACTGAAAAAACGCAGTTGAACATTAAAACTTTAAAANCGGGTGAAACTTCACAAATAATTTTTGACTCAATAAGTACTATTTTGAAAAAGAATAATTTGAACGATAAAATTATTGCCTATTGTGCGGATAACACTAACGCAAATTTTGGTGGAAAAGCTAGAAGAGGCATCAATAACGTTTTTACGAAACTTAACGAACATTTGAACCAAAAAATTATTGGAGTAGGTTGTGCAGCTCACATTCTACATAATGCTATTCAAACAGCATCTGACTTACTTCCAGTTGATGTTGAAAATATTATTGCAAAAATTTATTCGTATTTTTGTATATATACTGTGCGTGTTGAAAGTTTGAAGGATTTTTGTGAAAGCGCAGAAATCGAATACAAAAGAATTCTTGGTTACAGCAAAACACGATGGCTAGCTCTTTTACCAGCTGTAGATAATATTTTAAAAATATACGAACCATTAAATCATACTTTTTATCACAAGATAAATGTCCAAGAATATTGCAGCTCTTTTTTGAAAATGTCCCATCACAAATTTGGCTTCAGTTCATCCACAACCAAGCTACATTATTTCACAATGCTGTGAAAATTATTGAAGGGAAAAATTTCAATTACAGAAGTGTCAAATGAAATCAATAATTTAAAAACAAAATTACGAGAAAGAATTGATAACGATTACATTCCTTTAATTGTTCGAAAAGGCATTACTAGGTTGAAAGAACAATGCGCCATTGAACGACCTGATTTTCTGAAACATATGTCAAAATTTTTTACAATAACTGCTTGGAATATCTTGAAGAATGGACAATTCAATTCGAAGATATCAAAAATTCTCCTTTGGTGACATTAAAAAAGGAGATTTTATAGGAATATGTGGAAATTTTTTTTGAATATATTAGTAACCATTTTACGAAAAATAATATTTGCGAAAATGATCTTTTTGATGAGAGGTGAGGTGTCATTGGTAAAAAGATATGTTACAGATGAAAAAATTAAATGTTGGTTGTCTTCAAATGTGGAAACAGACAAAATATGGAAGGAGTTATTCCTTCATTTTAAACAAAATAATATTCCTTATCAAAATATTTTGAAAATTGTAGAATTCGCGGTCTCCCTTCCAGGAACAAATGCAGCAACAGAACATGTTTTTTCTAGCATCAATAAAATATGGACAACTGCAAAAGCACAGTTGAACATTAAAACTTTAAAATCTATATTAATTGTAAAATATAATTTGACCATTCAAATTATATTATATTTTACACAATTATATTTTACGAATGTACATAAATGTACGTACGCACATGAATGTACGATACGTAGATGAATTCATGTGAAATATTTCACGACATTTTGACAAATGATCCGAATCTATTGCAAAGTATTCACTTGGATCAAAAATATGACCTTGAATGAAAATCATAATTTTTTTGCATAAAAAAATTTATTTGATTAAAAATCATGATGTTCAAATTATTACTTTTTTACAAATATTTTTATAGTTACCAATAACTAACAATAAATACATTTTTGTACAAGTATATAAATGTATACAATAAAATATATGTAACTAAATTGTAATTCTCATTTCATCCCATTTGTCCCGCTTTGTCTCAATGAAAATGTGGTCACTCTAGATTTAATCCATAAAATTCTGAAATATATTCAAATATTTTACAACTAGTAATAACAAAACCATAATTTTGAAAAACTGACAAAACAAAATCCTTTTAGGTTGATATTAATTAGATGAATTCTCAATGTAAGATGAAAGTTATTTCAATAGACATTCCAACATTTTTAAACTAACATTATTATTTGTTTTAAGAGTAAAACATTTGAATACGCTCTATTTTAAATTTAGCAGTGATTAATATGAAAATAAATTACATTGTAAAACTTACTTTAACTAATGAAACAAATATTTAGTTGGAGTAATTACAAATAAACGCAAGAAATAGTCAAGCCTGAAAATATACAAAATTTTAAAATTTCCAAATACAAATAAGTGATTCAGATGAGCATTTTTGGAACTCTTTGCAGTATGTTGCTTATAGCTCGCTTATCATAGAGTTGTTGCCGTTGTTGTTCATTTAGGTCGCACTAGAGCTGCACAATGGACTATTGGCGACTGTCTGGGAAACATCCCTAAGGATGATCCGAAGACATGCCATCACAATTTTGATCCTCTGCAGAAGGGATGGCACCCTCGCCTCGGTAGCCCGACGACCTGCACGCGAAGTCAAGCACTTTACGATAGAACAGTTTAACGAGGACCCATACCGCACATCCACGGTCCCTACGCAGGCTGATCCAAGAGGTCACACACCCGTACACTGACCGTAGCCAGTGATGCTTGACTTCGGTGATCTGCTGGGAACCGTGTCCCAACGATCAGTCCGCTGTGGGACTGTTTACAGATGTACGTCGCATTAGAGCTGCACAATAGGCCATTGGCGACGATCTGGGAAAAGATCCCTAGGATGATCCGAAGACATGGCATCGCAATTTTGATCCCCTGAAGAGGGGATGGATCCCTGCTTTGGTGGCCCGATGACTTGAGCGCAATAATGCCAAAAGTTAATTCTTATTTTTTTAAAAAATTTATTTTATTTTTTTATTTCCTTTTCAATATTTTAACATGAACAAAGTATTCTTTACCAGAAAAATTATTTGTAATTTTTACACAGCGTTTAATATTTATTTAAAAGAAATAAAAAAAATAATAAAATTTTATTCATTTTATTTAATATTTTTTTAAAAAATTTCTTTTCCAATATTTCAACGTGAATAAAGTGTTCTTTACCGAAAACTCTGTACATAATATAAACTTATGATTTTTGAACTCGGCCAGAAATTATAGTTTATTATACTAAGCAATTTTTTTATGTATGATATAAAACACTCCCCCTTGCAAAAATTTAGGTTTTTTTGAGGTTTACATAAGGTTGTTTTGAGGTGTATTCGTAGTTGATTTCTAAAATTAATTTTTCCACACTTCAATCAAATACGTATATTTGAGGTAAAAAAAATTTCACTCAATCTAAACTGAAAGTTATTTCTGAGTTATTTTAGTTATATTATTATAGTTATAACTGGTTAATTTTATGGTGCAAATGTTGTTGTAATTAATGGTGCAAATGTTGTTGAAATTGAGGTTTATTAATGAGGATAGATTTGATTCGAAACATAACCTCATTCTCTGCCTCAGGTGTATTTTTTCATCCGCCAACCTTAATAACACCTTACTTTTTTGGAAGGGGGGTCACAGTACCCAAAAAATGACAAAAATACCAAAAAATTTTTTATTGCTTATAATAAAACTTCAAAGTATTTCAAATGTACAGAAAAAAATTCATCTCTCTATCTACATTTTTAAAAAAGTTATGAATGATTTTAAATTGTTCTAATACAGAAACTTGCTCAGCAGTCTGACTTTAAAGTGCTTTTTCGCATAGATGATAATTTTGTGTCTTAATCTTAATTAAATCCCTAAGGAATTTTTTCTATTTAAGATAAAGCTTTGAAGTAAACTTTTTTATATTGAGTATAATACACTTATTTAAACTGTGCATGGAATAAGCATTTTATGAGGTATTACAATTTTTACGGCATGTTATATATACCTAACAGGAATTTTTACCCTTTTTTTTCTACTTTTTTACAAATTAATCTATAAAAAATATTCTAATTGATATATCAACAAATGAATGCACAAAATTATTAAGATAAATACTGCAAGCACTATGAAAAAAACTTTTTTTGAAAATATGTTAAAATAAAAAAGCCTTAGGGATTTAAAAATTTAGAATTTTTTCAACTTTTTTTAAAATTTAAAAAAAATTAAACAGTTTAATTACTTTTTGAAGATAAATTATTGATTATAACTTAAATGAGCATGTAAAGCATCCTCAAAATGAATGATTATACCTTTATTTTAAAAAATTGTTGCAAAGGTACTGTGACCCCTTGCACGGCTTGCCAATCATTTTTAAGAGGTCGCTAAGTTTTTAAAAAACAAACATACTTTGAAGTATTTAAATCCGCTAAAAATAAGTGGAAGCAAACTTTCTGAAATTTTCACTACTCTTGAGATAAATTCGACACCACTTTTAAATTTTACCAAAATGTGAGTACCCTGCAATTGGTCATGTATTCTAATGAATTCCTTGGATCTGAAAAGGATAATTAAAACATTTAAAGCAGGTCACGTAAAAATAAGTTTTTGAAACTTCTGAATTCCATACAAAAGTTTAGGAAACGATAGTAAAACTACTTCATTTCCGTGAGTTCCACAAACAATTCAATTTTCAGTGATTCAATATACATGTAATCAGTATTACAATCGATCGTCGAATTTTTTTTTAAAATTGAAGTTGTAGCTGTTGAAACAAGTTTGAGCCATCTTTTTGCCTACCACTTTTTAAACCTTCTTTTAGAAAATTTGCCAGCGTGTAATGTGATAAATACTATTTTTTTGCATCTTTTTTCCAGAAAGACACAAAATTAATTTTTCACACCATTACGAAGAATTGGATTTGAGCAAAAAAGTTAGGGATTTGTAATTTCCCAAATAAAATTTTTTTTTTTTTTAATATATATGACCTTTCCTATGCTAAACTATCGTGAAAATATCATAAAACGAGTTAAAAAAATAATATACTATAAACAAACTAATTTTCCGGAATTTTTCCTCTTTTACACATTATTTGAAATTTCCAGAACAAATAAATTTTTTTTTATACATAGGATCTTTTAATATATCGAAAAACACGTTAAATAAATAATATAATGTAAAATACACATAAGAAAATTTTTTTAAAAATTCACCACAGCCCAGGTTCGGAACCGTCCCCCCTCGCTGCAATCGCAAGTCACTAGCGCATGGACTTAGCCATTGGACCACGCTTATACGGGGTTCGTGCTACTACATAGCTTTAAATGCCCTCTCTCGGCTAGGTGAACAAAAGACGTAAGGGATAATTGCGACCTCCCTAATCTATCTATAAAATTGTACTTTAGTAGCGTGGTTCGGTTCATAGAGACCTACTTTCGGCCCAAGTTTGAAAATTATAGCTTAATATTCAAGGGAGTTAGGTGGTCTTGAAATTTGAGCCTTTTTCCAGCCATTTTATTTTATTCTATTTTATATTCCATTATGCGTTCTTCTGCAAAGAAGGAAAACTGATTTTATACATAGAACTCCTTTCCTATGCTAAACTGTCGTGAAAATATCGTAAAACGAGTTTAAAAAAATAATATACTATAAACAAACTAATTTTCCGGATTTTTTTCTGTTTTTAAGCATTAAGTGAAATTTCCCGAACAATAAAATTTTTTTTTATACATAGGATCTTTTAATACATCGAAAAACACGTTAAATAAATAATATAATGTATAATAAACAAAAGAAAAAAAAATTTAAAATTTGACCACAGCTGACGTTCGAACCCGTCCCCCCTCGCTGCAATCGCAAGTCACTAGCACATGGTCTTAGCCGTTGGATCACGCTTATGCGGGGTTCGTGCTACTACATAGCTTTAATAGCCCTCTCCCGGCTAGATAAACAAAAGACGTAAGGAATAACTGCGACCTCCCTAATCTATCTATAAATTTTTACTTTAGTAGGGTGGTTTGGTTCATAGAGGCCTACTTTCGGTCCATGTTTGAAAATTATAGCTTAATATTCAAGGGAGTTAGGCGGTCTTGAAATTTGAGCCTTTTTCCGGTCATTTTATTTTTTTCTATTTTTTATTCCATTATGCGTACTTTTTCAAAGAAAGAAAATTGATTTTATACATAGAACACCTTTTCTATGCTAAACTGTCTTGAAAATATCGTAAAACGCGTTAAAAAAAATAATATACTATAAACAAATTAATTTTCCGGGTTTTTTAATGTTTTTAAACATTATTTGAAATTTCCAAAGCAAATAAATTTTTTTTATACATAGGATCTTTTAATACATCGAAAAACACGTTAAATAAATAATATAATGTAAAATAAACAAAAGAAAAAAATTTTAAAAATTCTCCACAGCCCAGGTTCGAACCCGTCCCCCCTCGCTGCAATCGCAAGTCACTAGCGCATGGTCTTAGCCGTTGTACCACGCTTATACGGGGTTCGTGCTACTACATAGCTTTAATTGCCCTCTCCCGACTAGCTAAACAAAATACGTAAGGGATAATTGCGACCTCCCTAATCTATCTATAAATTTTTACTTTAGTAGGGTGGTTTGGTTCATAGAGACCTACTTTCGGTCCAAGTTTGAAAATTATAGCTTAATACTCAAGGGAGTTAGGCGGTCTTGAAATTTGAGGGTTTTTCCCCCCATTTTATTTTTTTCTATTTTTTATTCCATTATGCGTTCTTCTTCAAAGAAAGAAAATTGATTTTATACATAGAACGCCTTTCCAATGCTAAACTGTCGTGAAAATATCGTAAAACGAGTTTAAAAAAATAATATACTGAAAATAAACTAATTTTCCGGGTTTTTTCCTGTTTTTAAGCATTAATTGAAATTTCCCGAACAAATAAATTTTTTTTTATACGTAGGATCTTTAAATACATCGTAAAACACGTTAAATAAATAATATAATGTAAAATACACAAAAGAAAAAAAATTTAAAAATTGACCACAGCCTAGGTTCGAACCCGTCCCCCCTCGCTGCAATCGCAAGTCACTAGCACATGGTCTTAGCCGTTGTACCACGCTTATACGTGAATCGTGCTACTACATAGCTTTAATTTCTCTCTCCCGGCAAGCTAAACAAAAGACGTAAGGGATAATTGCGACCTCCCTAATCTATCTATAAAATTTATCTTCAGTAGGGAGGTTTGGTTCATAGAGATCTACTTTCGGTCCAAGTTTGAAAATTGTAGCTTAATATTCAAGGGAGTTAGGCGGTCTTGAAATTTGAGGGTTTTTCCCGCCATTTTTTTAAATTCTATTTTTTATTCCATTAAGCGTTCTTCTACAAAGATAGAAAATTGATTTTATACATGGAACACCTTTCCTATGCTAAACTGTCGTGAAAATATCGCAAAACGAGTTTGAAAAAAATAATATACTATAAACAAACTTATTTGCCGAGTTTTTTCCAGTTTTTAAACATCACTTGAAATTTCCCGATCAAAAAATTTTTTTTATACATAGGATCTTTTAATACATCGAAAAACACGTTAAATAAATAATATAATGTAAAATAAACAAAAGAAAAAAATTTTGAAAATTGACCACTGCCGAGGTTCGATACCGTCCCCCTCGCTGCAATCGCAAGTCACTAGCACATGGTCTTAGCCGTTGTACCACGCTTATACGGGGTTTGTGCTACTACATAGCTTTAATTGCCCTCTCCCGGCTAGATAAACAAAAGACGTAAGGGATAATTGCGAGCTCCCTAATCTATCTTTAAAATTGTACTTTAGTAGCGTGGTTCGGTTCATAGAGATCTACTTTCGGCCCAAGTTTGAAAATTATAGCTCAATATTCAAGGGAGTTAGGCGGTCTTGAAATTTGAGCCTTTTTCCAGCCATTTTATTTTATTCAATTTTTTATTCCATTATGCGTTCTTCTACAAAGAAAGAAAACTGATTCTATACATAGAACTCCTTTCCTATGCTAAACTGTCGTGAAAATATCGTAAAACGAGTTTAAAAAAATAATATACTATAAACAAACTAATTTTCCGGGCTTTTTCCTGTTTTTAAACATTAATTGAAATTTCCCGAACAAATAAATTTTTTCTTATACATAGGATCTTTTAATACATCGAAAAACACGTTAAATAAATAATATAATGTATAATAAACAAAAGAAAAAAAAATTTTAAATTTGACCCCAGCCGACGTTCGAACCCGTCCACCCTCGCTGCAATCGCAAGTCACTAGCACATGCTCTTAGCCGTTGGACCACGCTTATACGGGGGTCGTGCTAATAAATAGCTTTAATTGCCCTCTCCCGGCTAGCTAAACAAAATACGTAAGTAATAATTGCGACCTCCCTAATCTATCTATAAAATTTCTCTTTATTATTGTGGTTCAGTTCATAAAGAACTACTTTCGGTCCAAGTTTGAAAATTATAGCTTAATAATCAAGAGAGTTAGGCTGTCTTGAAATTTGAGACTTTTTCCCGCCATTTTTTTTTATTCTATTTTTTATTCCATCATGCGTTCTTCTACAAAGAAAGAAAATTGATTTTATACTTAGAACTCCTTTCCTATGCTAAACTGTCGTGAAAATATCGCAAAACGAGTTTAAAAAAATAATATACTATAAACAAACTTATTTGACGGGTTTTTTCCTGTTTTTAAACATTATTTGAAATTTCCCGAACAAATAAATTTTTTTTTATAAATAGGATCTTTTAATACATCGAAAAACACGTTAAATAAATAATATAATTTGAAATAAACAAAAGAAATTTTTTTTTATAAATTCACCACAGCCCAGGTCGAACCCGTCCCCCCTCGCTGCTATCGCAAGTCTAGCACATGGTCTTAGCCGTTGGACCACGCTTATACGGTGTTCGTGCTACTACATAGCTTTAATTGCCCTCTCCCTGCTAGATAAACAAAAGACGTAAGGGATAATTGCGACCTCCCTAATCTATCTATAAATTTTTACTTTAGTAGGGTGGTTTGGTTCATAGAAGCCTACTTTCGGTCCATGTTTGAAAATTATAGCTTAATATTCAAGGGAGTTAGGCGGTCTTGAAATTTGAGCCTTTTTCCGGTCATTTTTTTTTCTATTTTTTATTCCATTATGCGTTTTTTTTCAAAGAAAGTAAATTGATTTTATATATAGAACACCTTTCCTATGATAAACTGTCGTGAAAATATCGTAAAACGAGTTTAAGAAAATAATATACTGTAAACAAACTAATTTCCCGGGTTTTTTCCTGTTTTTAAGCATTAATTGAAATTTCCCAAACAAATAAAATTTTTTTTATACATAGGATCTTTTAATACATCGTAAAACACGTTAAATAAATAATATAATGTAAAATACACAAAAGAAAAAAAATTTTAAAAATTGACCACAGCCCAGGTTCTATCCCGTTCCCCCTCGCTGCAATCGCAAGTCACATGGTCTTAGCCGTTGTACCACGCTTATACGGGGTTCGGGCTACTACATAGCTTTAATTGCCCGCTCCCGGCTAGATAAACAAAAGACGTAAGGGATAATTGCGACCTCCCTAATCTATCTATAAATTTTTACTTTAGAAGGTTGGTTTGGTTCATAGAGGCCTACTTTCGGTCCATGTTTGAAAATTATAGCTTAATATTCAAGGGAGTTAGGCGGTCTTGAAATTTGAGCCTTTTTCCGCCATTTTATTTTTTTCTATTTTTTATTCCATTATGCGTTTTTTTTCAAAGAAAGAAAACTGATATTATATAAATAGAACTCCTTTCCTATGCTAAACTGTCGTGAAAATATCGTAAAACGAGTTTAAAAAAATAATATACTATAAACAAACTAATTTTCCGGGATTTTTCCTGTTTTTAAACATTATTTGAAATTTCCCAAACAAATAAATTTTTTTTATACATAGGATCTTTTAATACATCGAAAAACACGTTAAATAAATAATATAATGTAAAATAAACAAAGGAAAAAAAATTTTAAAAATTGACCACAGTCCAGGTTCGAACCCGTCCCCTCTCGCTGCAATCGCAAGTCACTAGCACATGGTCTAAGCCGTTGGACCACGCTTATACGGGTTTCGTGCTACTACATAGCTTTAATTGCCCTCTCCCGGCTAGATAAACAAAAGACGTAAGGGATAATTGCGACCTCCCTAATCTATCTATAAATTTTTACTTTAGTAGAGTGGTTTGGTTCATAGAGGCCTACTTTCGGTCCATGTTTGAAAATTATAGCTTAATATTCAAGGGAGTTAGGCGGTCCTTAAATTTGAGGATTTTTCCCGAAATTTTATTTTTTTCTATTTTTTATTCCATTATGCGTTCTTCTTCAAAGAAAGAAAATTGATTTTATACATAGAACGCCTTTCCAATGCTAAACTGTCGTGAAAATATCGCAAAACGACTTTAAAAAAATAATATACTATAAATAAACTTTTTTGCCGGGTTTTTTTCCTGTTTTTAAACATCGTATGATTTTTAAAGATCAAAAAATTTTTTTTATACATATGATCTTTTAATACATCGTAAAACACGTTAAATAAATAATATAATGTAAAATACACAAAAGAAAAAAATTTTAAAAATTGACCACAGCCGAGGTTCGAACCCGTCCCCCCTCGCTGCAATCGCAAGTCACTAGCACATGGTCTTAGCCGTTGTACCACGCTTATACGGGGTTCGTGCTACTACATAGCTTTAATTGCCCTCTCCCGGCTAGCTAAGCAAAAGACTTAAGGGATAATTGCGACCTCCCTAATCTATCTATAAGTTTTTACTTTAGTAGGGTGGTTTGGTTCATAGAAGCATACTTTCGGTCCAAGTTTGAACATTATAGCTTAATACTCAAGGGAGTTAAGCGGTCTTGAAATTTGAGCCTTTTTCTGGTCATTTTATTTTTTTCTATTTTTTATTCCATTATGCGTTTTTTTTCAAAGAAAGAAAATTGATTTTATACATAGAACACCTTTCCTATGATAAACTGTCTTGAAAATATCGTAAAACGAGTTTAAAAAAATAATATACTATAAACAAACTTATTTGCCGGGTTTTTTCCTGTTTTTAAACATTATTCGAAATTTCCCGAACAAATAAATTTTTTTTTATACATAGGAACTTTTAATACATCGAAAAACACGTTAAATAAATAATATAATGTAAAATAAACAAAAGAAAAAAAATTTTGAAAATTCACCACAGCATAGGTTCGATCCCGTCCCCCCTCACTGTAATCGCAAGTCACAAGCACATGGTCTTAGCCGTTGGACCACGCTAATACGGTACTCGTGCTACTAAATAGCTTTAATTGCCCTCTCCCGGCTAGCTAAACAAAAGATGTAAGTGATAATTGCGACCTTCCTAATCTATCTATAAAATTTTTCTTTAGTAGGGTGGTTCAGTTCATAAAGAACTACTTTCGGTCCAAGTTTGAAAATTATAGATTAATAATCAAGGGAGTTAGGCGGTCTTGAAATTTGAGCCTTTTTCCAGCCATTTTATTTTATTCTATTTTATATTCCATTATGCTTTCTTCTACAAAGAAAGAAAACTGATATTATTTAAATAGAACTCCTTTCCTATGCTAAACTGTCGTGAAAATATCGTAAAACGAGTTTAAAAAAATAATATACTATAAACAAACTAATTTTCCGGATTTTTCCTATTTTTAAGCATTAATTGAAATTTCCCGAACAAATAAATATTTTTTTATACATAGGATCTTTTAATACATCGAAAAACACGTTAAATAAATAATATAATGCATAATAAACAAAAAGAAAAAAAATTTTCAAAATTCATCACAGCCCAGGTTCGAACCCGTCCCCTCTCGCTGCAATCGCAAGTCACTAGCACATGGTCTAAGCCGATGGACCACGCTTATACGGGTTTCGTGCTACTACATAGCTTTAATTGCCCTCTCCCGGCTAGATAAACAAAAGACGTAAGGGATAATTGCGACCTCCCTAATCTATCTATAAATTTTTACTTTAGTAGAGTGGTTTGGTTCATAGAGGCCTACTTTCGGTCCATGTTTGAAAATTATAGCTTAATATTCAAGGGAGTTAGGCGGTCCTTAAATTTGAGGATTTTTCCCGAAATTTTATTTTTTTCTATTTTTTATTCCATTATGCGTTCTTCTTCAAAGAAAGAAAAATGATTTTATACATAGAACGCCTTTCCAATGCTAAACTGTCGTGAAAATATCGTAAAACGAGTTTAAAAAAATAATATACTGTAAATAAACTAATTTTCCGGGTTTTTTCCTGTTTTTAAGCATTAATTGAAATTTCCCGAACAAATAAAATTTTTTTTATACGTAGGATCTTTTAATACATCGTAAAACACGTTAAATAAATAATATAATGTAAAATACACAAAAGAAAAAAAAATTTAAAAATTGACCACAGCCGAGGTTCGAACCCGTTCCCCCTCGCTGCAATCGCAAGTCACTAGCACATGGTCTTAGCCGTTGTACCACGCTTATACGGGAATCGTGTTACTACATAGCTTTAATTGCTCTCTCCCGGCAAGCTAAACAAAAGACGTAAGGGATAATTGCGACATCCCTAATCTATCTATAAAATTTATCTTTAGTAGGGTGGTTTGGTTCATAGAGACCTACTTTCGGTCCAAGTTTGAAAATTATAGCTTAATATTCAAGGGAGTTAGGCGGTCTTGAAATTTGGGCGTTTTTCCCGCCATTGTTTTTAATTCTATTTTTTATTCCATTATGCGTTCTTCTTCGAAGAAAGAAAATTGATTTTATACATAGAACACCTTTCCTATGCTAAACTGTCTTGAAAATATCGTAAAACGCGTTTAAAAATATAATATACTATAAACAAACTAATTTTCCGGGTTTTTTCCTGTTTTTAAACATTATTTGAAATTTCCCGAGCAAAAAATTTTTTTTATACATAGGATCTTTTAATACATCGTAAAACACGTTAAATAAATAATATAATGTAAAATACACAAAAGAAATAAAAATTTTAAAAATTGACCACTGCCGAGGTTCGAACCCGTTCCCCCTCGCTGCAATCGCAAGTCACTAGCACTTGGTCTTATCCGTTGTACCACGCTTATACGGGAATCGTGCTACTACATAGCTTTAATTGCTCTATCCCGGCAAGCTTAACAAAAGACGTAAGGGATAATTGTGACCTCCCTAATCTATCTATAAAATTTATCTTTTGCAGGGTGGTTTGGTTCATAGAGGCCTACTTTCGGTCCATGTTTGAAAATTATAGCTTAATACTCAAAGGGAGTTAGGCGGTCTTGAAATTTGAGGGTTTTTCCCGCCATTTTATTTTTTTCTATTTTTTATTCCATTATGCGTTCTTCTTCAAAGAAAGAAAATTGATTTTATAAATAGAATTCCTTTCCTATGCTAAACTTTCGTGAAAATATCGCAAAACGAGTTTAAAAAAATAATATACTATAAACAAACTTATTTGCTGGGTTTTTTCCTGTTTTTAAATATCGTTTGAAATTTCCCGATCAAAATTTTTTTTTATACACAGGATCTTTTAATACATCGAAAAACACGTTAAATAAATAATATAATGTAAAATAAACAAAAGAAAAAAATTTTTAAAATTTACCTCAGCCGAGGTTCGAACCCGTCCCCTCTCGCTGCAATCGCAAGTCACTAGCACATGGTCTAAGCCGTTGGACCACGCTTATACGGGTTTCGTGCTACTACATAGCTTTAATTGCCCTCTCCCGGCTAGATAAACAAAAGACGTAAGGGATAATTGCGACCTCCCTAATCTATCTATAAATTTTTACTTTAGTAGGTTGGTTTGGTTCATAGAGGCCTACTTTCGGTCCATGTTTGAAAATTATAGCTTAATATTCAAGGTAGTTAGGCGGTTTTGAAATTTGAGGGTTTTTCCCGCCATTTTATTTTTTTCTATTTTTTATTCCATTATGCGTTCTTCTTCAAAGAAAGAAAATTGATTTTATACATAGAACGCCTTTCCAATGCTAAACTGTCGTGAATATATCGTAAAACGAGTTTAAAAAAATAATATACTTTAAACAAACTAATTTCCCGGGTTTTTTCCTGTTTTTATGAATTAATTGAAATTTCCCGAACAAGTAAAATTTTTTTTATGTATAGGATCTTTTAATGCATCGTAAAGCACGTTAAATAAATAATATAATCTAAAATACTCAAAAGAAAAAAAATTTTAAAAATTGACCACAGCCGAGGTTCGAACCCGTCCCCCCTCGCTGCAATCGCAAGTCACAAGCACATGGTCTTAGCCGTTGGACCACGC
>NC_092212.1:84359337-84406154 GCF_043381705.1 Parasteatoda tepidariorum | reverse complement strand
CTTACATTCAATTCAATTCAATTCACTTCGACCAGCGAGGATCGAACCCACGCCCTCTTGGACATGTGCCCAGTGCCCTACCAACCAGACTATCCCGGCCGCATGGATGGTTCATTTTATTTTATATTATAACTGTCGTTGAACAACCGACCCAATTTTATAAGTATACGACTACTAATGTTCAACTCGGTATCCTTGTAATTTGAACCCAATCTAAAAGACAAGGGAACTCCTGGATTAAGAATTGGGGGAAATTTGCCTTCGTGGAGGACTTTTGGATGGAGCTAACCCGCATTTGCGTTACATGAACAGGAAAACCACGAGAACCTCCCACGGTTAGCCTGACGGCAAGGGGACTCTAACCCATGATCCGTCTACCACTGAGGACATTTCACGTCAGATCTGTGGTCGGTACAAGCCGGATGCGGAATTCGTATCGACTGGGATTTGAACCCGGTTCGCTTCATAGTAAGCCGAACGCTCTATTCCCTGAGCCATCGCAGTAGGTTGATTGACTGTATAAAGCTAAGCGCATCAGGGGTTAAAATTCGTCGTAAGACTTCTGGATTACTACTTCCGACTTATTTTTACACCTAAACTTTAAAAAACGCACTATACATGCTGAATTGCATGATCATCTTATTCGATAATCGTATTTTACCAAAATGACACATTACATGACCAAAGTAAACCTCAACATTTTATTTTATTATCGTCGGTTAAAAGTCAATACAGATCGGATAATCGGTAATTTATGTTCAACATTGCACAATTTCAATCCCTACTCAGAAGACTATTGAACTTCTACGTCATAAATTGTGGCAAACTCATCTCCATTAAGGACTTGTGGGGAGTGTAGTTATCGGCCATGTCAACCTTCATCCATGAAAAGCTACCCCATAGTAGAATCGAGTTAACATGTCATATATACTAGTGAATTTGAATTTCGTAGTGGTAGACACACTACAGTACTCCCCCACCAGCTGTGATAGAAATCGATGAATGAACACCACTAGTTGATTCATTGCTGATTTGTGAGAAACCGGAGAGATGTATTAAGATTGCCGTACATTTTGAGTGCTGATAGTGAGAGCTGTATTAAGTTCACGGTCTTGGTTGCTCCTGTGTTGCCTTTATCAGTCGAGTGAGTACGCTGCACGCTATGTGTGATCGAGACTGAGTAGCAACAGCGTGAGCAGTTGGATAATGTCGATTTAAAAAGTAGTAAGTCAACTGTTCAACGTGGGCCATACATCAAAGTAAGCGTGCTGAAATCGAAGTGGGAGTTTTGTCAAGGTAGGCGTGTTCACATCACGCCCAGGTCACCAATGTGGGGATAGTAGTTAACTACAATGTCAACCTTCATCCATGAAAAGATACCCCATTGCAGAATCGAGTTAACATGTCATATATACTAGTGAATTTGAATTTTCTAGTAGTAGACACGCTACTTTTGTTGAAAACGAACGCGGTTCTGCTTGATATGGAGTGGAAAACCATGATAACTTCATAGTGGGAAGTTATCATGGTTATTTCGACGACTCTGTCTGAAGATCCGCGGAACACGTCACGTTATTACTGAAGTGTGGACAAGGTGACAGCTATATTTGAATTGATCAGCCATCAATAGAGATCAAACTAGGTATTGCTTTAAATGTAGAACAGCTAGCTGTAGGTTCAGGATTCTGAACACAGAATAATGCGCTTTCATACTTGAGCAATACTTCCAATCAAGCTTTCTCAATTATTTCTAAACTATGAAAACGCTTTGGAGTCGTGGTGGCTCAGTCGCTAAGGCACTGAACTCTCATTCTGTAAAACTGGGGTTCGACTCCCAATGGCGGCTTGAATCTTACCAATCTTCAAGTCGATGGATACCAGGTTGTCTGGGAAGTAAACGCGGTTCGTGAGCGATGTTAACTACATTGCCACAATTAGCCGTTGGTAAAAAAATTGCGAAGCCTTAACCTCCATTACTCCCTGATCTGCATTGGGTTCTTAAGGGAATGCTTTACTTTATCAAAACACATTGTTCTGTCATAAAGTGCTCGTGTTTCGATAACCCTGAATAGTCATCGTCACTCTTTTTTTATGCCGGTAATATTTTATTGCAGAAAAACCGAAAAATTTCAAATGTTACATGGCTGGCTACGAGGGCCAGAAATGGCTACGAATTCCACACCCGGCTCGCACCAACCACAGTGCTGACGTAAAATATCCTCAGCGGTAGACGGACCATGAGTTGGAGTCCCCTTCTCGTCAGTCTAACCGTGGGAGGCTTTCGTGATTTTCGTCAACATGTAACCCAAAGTCGTAAGCAAATTTCTCCCAATACTTGAGTTAAGAAATCCCTTGTCTTCTGGAATGGGTTCAAAATTACATGGCTATGGAGTTGATCTTAAGTAGTCGTAAACGCAAAAAAATAAGGTCGGCTGTTCAACGACGGTTATTAAATAAAATAAAATACTGCGTGGATTCTTGAACTACACTTCAATTTTACAATTTCCAGAGCATACAATTTCATTATCACAACTTACCACAAAGTAAACAGTCCCATTATAGCATTTCGTGGGTCACCCATAGCTAATGATGCAGTACTTTGATCATATCTGTGTAGTCTCGGTTTTAACATACTAGCCGCCACAAGGGCACCTCCAGTTAAATGCACAGCACATGAACCGGCAAAATCTCCTAATTTTTTCAAGAAGCCATGGTCACCCCACATCCAACCGGCTGGTATGCAGTAAGTGATGGTGTTGACAAAAGAAAACAATATGTAGGCATTGAAGTCAGCCATTGCACCTGATACTATAGTTGTAGTAGTTGTAGCGAAAGATAACTGGAAAATGAAAGTAGCGAAGACACCACCATCGTTGTCTTCGGTATCTACCATGAATAAACCAACCCCGCAGAAGGCAGATGTTCCTGGTCCTGTACCGTATTCAAGACCGTAACCGAACATCCAGTAAGAAAGTCCGCCCAGAACCACATCAACGGCGTTTTTCATTAGAATATTAACTTCATTCTTTTTGGAAACAGCACCAGATTCTAAAAGTCCGAAACCTGTAAAAAATAATTGGATACATTCTAAAAAGTATTAATTACATTATATTTTTGGGAGCAGCATGAGATCATAAAAATTCAAATCCTGTAAAGATAATTGGATACATTCTAAAAAATATTAACTTGATTCTTTTTGGAAACAGTACCAGATTCTAAAAGTCTAAATCCTGTAAAGATAATTAAATTTTACTCTTACAAATATTACCGATTTTACTCAAATTTTGTATTTTACCGTGTAAAAATATATTCTTTAAAATGATGCAAAAATTTGTATACCTTACAATCTAATTTTTTTCCGACTACTTTTAAATAAAAGAACAAAAGATAATAAATATTTAATAAAGTTTATTTTTTGCATGGAATTGTCTGTGGATAAATGAATCTTATAATTGTGTGTAAAATTTTTTTTAATTCTATTAAAAAGTTCTTGAGATATAACAAAATACACAAAAAGTAAAATTAACACTAAGAGGGTTCAAACTTTTGAGCCCTTTCCTGATCAAACTATTGGGACCATAATTTCCAGATTGCGGCTATCCCCTATATTCTGGGGGGGGGCAAAAGTCTGAATCCGTTCAAAGAAAAGTATGTATGCTTAGAGAAATTACGTTTTTGTTTCTGATTTCGTAAATTAAAATATCGTTTGCTCTTATTAATTAGCAGATTTGAGGTTACCGACTCGAGCCATTAAGATACAGTCTCGATGAACGCGAAGATCCGATCATTAGATCAAAAGTTATTCAGAGTGGGTTTTTTTTTTTTGCTCACTGTATTTTAAATTTAATAAATGCTCTAATTCTTCATGTTTAAGTTATTCAACCTTAGGTCTTAAGTTTACAAGTTTTGGAAGTTGACATCAACTACATTAACTGACATTAAGAAATCAGTATTTAAATATCTTTTTTGGTAGACCAAGATTTTAGAGAATGATATTGTCAAGTTAGTCATAGCTTCGTATATACCAATCTTGATTTCCACAGGTGAAAAAATTCTTGAAAGAAATGAAAATGAGACAATTCTCGATCATTCCATAAATTTATTACTACTACAATATGTTATTTTGTAAGGAAAATATATCTGTACTCGACTTCCAAGGTAGCAAGTTGCAAATCGAAGCCATTGGAAGTTTCCTTAAATTCGCAACCACTTCAATTTGAATAATATTCATCAAGCATGTATCAGACTTTTAGCAATTCAAAAAAGTTTCCAAATATGTGTGGTGATCAAAGAAAAATTTAATGATCAATTTTTAAATTCATGGTATGTATTACTAATTTTGGACCAGTTTGAAAATTTTGGTGGACCATGGGTCTGTATGTAACTTGAAATCATAAAATATACAAAAGTCTCGAAAGTCATGGAAATAAATTTAATTTAGGCATTAACACTAAATGTGCTAGAAAAAAAAAAGAATTAATGAAAATATTGCATTAAGATTCGATTCACATTAAATTTATATGAATCATTTTTTTTTAAAAAATACTTCCAAAGAAAGTTAAATACCAGTCTGCATTGTGAATATCACAAACGAAGCAGTCAAAATCCAAGTTGAATCATCTGCGTTGACTGGAGTAATTCCTGCCTCCTCTTCTTTGGTCATGCTCTAAAACAGAAAAAAAATCTCACAGAAGTTTGGCACCAATAAACGTCTTAAGCCGTAAATTTTAGTAAATTAAGTAAATTTTAATAAATTAAGTAAATTTTAGTAAATTAAGTAAATTTTAGGAAATTTAGTAAATTTTAGTTGACAGGAGTAATTCCTGCCTCCTGTAATTTCTTTGAGTATGCTCTCACATTTTAGTGCTTTTAGTTTAAGTTAGCTTTTGCATTAACTGGTAGCAAAATTTTGTTTTAAAACGCAAGAGATTATGTTTTAATCGTATGATGTCCCATTTTTAGAACATGTCGCTTTTTCTAAAAGATATAGACTAATATCCTAATTATTTCATTGTTAGCATTTATCTTGGATAAACAAGACATTCCTGTTTTCCAAAAAAATTTAATATAAAATCTTTTTCTGAAAAAATGCACTTCTCATAATTTTTTACCACAATTTGTAGGTAACAGTGATGAAACAGTAGATTAAATGTTCCATAACTTTTTCCATAATTTCTACTTAACTTAATCATTTTTTCCACCTTTTTCATTATTGCAAAATGTTAGTTCGGGAAACTAAATGCTAAAAAAATTCGATCTAAAACTTTTTTCTTTCCATTTTTGGGATAAAGACTATTTCATCACTGCCAAATCTCCCGGCTTTCGAAGAAAATTTTATTCTTATATATCAGAAATGCCAACTGTGTTCCGGAATTCGACAAAATATTTTAAAAACAGGTAGACAACTAGAAACTAAAATTTTGCTGATTTTCGGTTACTTCTGCCAACTTTTTAGGAGGCTTGATAGTCATAGTCATATTATTGCTCAAGGCTTTTAGGTCATGAAGGCACATTTTAACTTTTCATCTTGATTTGTAAAGTAATTTTCATCATGAGTTTTGAAAACAGAAAGAAAAGGAAAAGGAAAAATAACCACGATATAGAAAAAAAACTGAAAATAATTTAGAACTATTTGCTGCAATTGCAACGCCATTTGCGGAATAGCTGCACCAATAAAAAATCAGAATTATGAACAGTTAGAGAAAATACTGCAATGCAGTCACTTGCAGCGTTATAATTTAAATATATATATTAAATTATAAGTATCAAAAAAAATCAAAAATAGTTAAGAATTAATTGAATTTATCTGATTAAATAGCGTTGCTAGAGAAAAAATGGGCTCTGGGGGACTGATTTTGAAATCTTCAATAAGCATTTCTTCTTTAAAAACGTTGTTGTAGTTTGCGGCAGAACATTTTTGTGCTTTTTTTTAATAAAATTGTTAGGTGTGATTAAAGTTTCAGTGAGGGTATTTTTATTTTTTAAAATCTATGTGTATAACTTTGTTTCCTTTGACTCCTAGCATTTTTCTTAGTTATATATTTTGGAACACAATAAGTTTGTTAATATTTACATTGCTGTAATTGCACCAGGCAGAGCATGCATAAGTAATTATAGGTTTGATATATGTAAGGTATTGTTTGATTTTAAGTGACATTTTGGAGTAGGGACCTAGTAGACATTTTAATTTATTGTACATTCCAGTGGCTTTAGCTGTTATTTTCTTAACATAGTCATTCCAGTTAAAATTTTTGATAAGTGGCCTTATCAACAAGAGAAATATCATTTCCAAAGAAAATTAATGTATTGTTAATAGTAAGTCGTCTAAGTTTTTTTTTTTTAAATCATGAGTAGGTTCCGGCTTGCATCGACGACAGTGTTGACATAAAATATCCTCAGTGGTAGGCGGTTCATGGGTTAGAGTCAATTTGCAGTCAGGCTGACCATGGGAGGTTCTCGTGGTCTTCCTCTCCATGTAACGCAAATGCGGGTTTGATCTTTTAAAAAAGTCCTCCGCGAAGGCCAATTTCTCTCAATACTTGATCCAGGAGTTCAATTGTCTTCTGGATTGGGTTTAAAATGACAAGTCTACGGAGATGAACATTAGTAGTAGTAAACCCAAAAACTGGGTTGGCTGTTCAATGACGGTTATAAAAAATAAAAAAAATAAAAAGTAGGTTTGAATTTTGGGCATTAATTTCGACCTTCCAGTTAGAACACCAGGTTTCAAAGTCATGTATTTTGGTCTGTTATTTATTAATAGCATTTGTAGCAAATCTAAATTTGACTACAACCCCTGTATCCACTGCAAAATAAGCAGTAAGTCTGTTATAGTCATCTATATCGATAGGAAACTAATAGGTGTAAATTATATATAATATTTCTCAGAGAATACTACCCTGGGTAATCCCGGCTCTTATTATTCTATTGGGTGAGAAAATATAGTTTATTTTAATTTAAAGGATCTGTTTTTACTTGACAGAAACAAAGTGGGGTATCACATATGCCAGGGGTTACATGAAGCCGGGGGCCACGATTAAAAACAATAGTCAAATGGCGGGCCGCAACTTTATCAATAACAAATATAATATAACAAATTTGCAAATAATTTTGTTACGTATCATTTTGAATTTTCTCTTAATCAGAAACTTGGTGACAAGATTTTTCTTCTTCTTTTAAATTTAATTATGTAATAAATTAACATTTTTTTCCAGACCTATTAGGATTTATAGCAGAAAAGAAAAAAACTTTTTAAACTTTCGTATGGATCGTAGAAAATTCAGAAACTTATTTTTACGCGACTCGTTTGCAATATATTAATAGCATATCGGCCAGTCCCCTTTCTTCAAAAGATTTAGTTTTGATTTCTTCAAAAGTGATAGAGACATAAAAACTGAAACTTGCATTAGAGGGGTTAATCATCTGAGGCTTTAAAAGGCTCAAACCGGTTTCAGGTCAACCTATTACTACGCTTTTTATAAAATATTTTATAGAGTGGTAGACATTGAAATGCCAAAGCGTTCAGGTAGGTACTTTAAGTCACACTAGAGCTGGAAAGTGGGGTATTGGTGACGGTCTGGGAAACATCCCTGAGGATGATCCTAAGACATGCCATCGCAATTTTGATCCTCAGAGGGGATGGCTCCCCTGATTTGATAGTACGATGACGTACTCGCTAAATCGAGCACTTTACGGTAAAACAGTTTAACGAGGAACGAAACCGTGCACTCTCGGTCCCTACGCTGGCTGATCAAAGGGGCAATCCACCCAAAGCTTTAAAAGTTTTGCCACGAAAGAGCAGGGGAAAAACTGGCGTTGCCCATGAACTTTTAAATCATTTATAGGTAGTGGCTAGGAAAATAAGTTTAAATTTTTAAAAAAAAAATTGCATTTACACATTAACTTATCTACCACTAGAATACATTTTTACAAAAAGCGTAACAAGTTGGCAGCCTTTGTGGTACGTACTTTTCCAATTACCAATGACCGTAAATAAATTGCCATGGGATTTTCGATTAGAAGTCCTCAATAAAACTACATTAATCTTCAATGAAAAAGATTGGTGGTCATCAAGGGTCATTTCCTCATACACTGTTCGGAAATACGCCATTACCCCAAAAGTCAAATCACTGCTGAAATTAACAGGGAAAACTGTCAATAGCGAAGTTTTCCCTTTCAACTGAACAGTGGGGAAAATTTCCCTTCCATTAAATCCCATATAAAATAGTTCAAACACATTTCCTTTGTTTCAATGAGATGCAGACGTTTTAGAGCGAGAACTTTAAAATATTCATTACAAAAAAAATTGAAGTAAAAGTATACAGTAAACAATTTTTTTTTATTTCCTTAATTAATATTTTGTAAAAAGATACATAACTTGCACAACTGTTTAATACAATATATTTGTTTACAGAGAGGATTTATGCAGTGAAAATATTACCGTAAATTATCAAATCAAGGGAATGTCCGATTTCCCCGGTGAATGTCAACAATCACACAGTCGGTTTGGTGAATGTCCAAAATATTTGTTATATCCGATGTGTTATTGATTTTTCATTGATGTTATTATATTTATTCGATATTTTAATATCTGCAAAGGATAGATTAAGAGAAACATCAGGGTTATGAGTACCGGTTAAATGCATACCGGGTAGTGGCACTTAGCTTAAAAAACATCAGTGTAGGGCAATTTATACCGGGCAGCGGCACTGAATATTAAGAAAACATTGATGTAAGGCATACCGGGCAAGTGCATACCAGGCAGTGGCACTTAACTATATCTATCATATTTCAAGCACTTACCAAAATGATGATGTGATTGTCAACATTCCTAGGTGGAAATCACCGGGAAAAGCTCTAACGCTCATTTTGTTCCATCCGCATGGATAAAAATGATATAAGAGCTTCAAGCGCGATTTTCAAATTAGGATTTAAAAAAATTTGCCATGTAAAAGCTTCTAAAATATTGCGGCTGAAAGAAAAATTCTTTGCGTATGATTAGTGAAGAAACGATTCCTTTATTTTGATCAACCCTAATATTTACTGAAACTGTTTTACGAAATTGTCAGCTCAGTGCTGGGCGTAAACAACACTTAATATTCTTTACTTTTCGGGTGCATGCATAAGTAAGTTTTGAATTAAACATAGAAAAATCAAACTTACCTTGCTATTCTATTTTCATAAAAAAAATATTAACAATAAAAATAGTAATTTTTCCGGCAGCATATCACTATTCAAATAATGCTCCTTAATTTATTGTTGGTACTTCAATTGAATGGAACTGGACATTTTACTTTAATGTATATCCTTTTCAAGGATAATGTTTATTGGACATCATTTGAACTTTATTTGCAGAGATATCTGATTTGAGGATGAATATTTATGAGGAAGGCGGATCTTTTCTTGAATTGCAGAGAGAAAAAGACTGGTATTTGTTGGAGTTCGGTTTTTTCCAAAAAAAGGAATTGCACCTGCTAATCCACATTTTCTGGGTCAAACACAATTTGGACGGAAATAAATTATTGATGTGACGTTTTCCTTGAAAATTGGATTCTGATTAAAACTAATAAAACAATTTAATCAACCGTTTTCTTATTAATGCTAAACATTTTTTCTAATTTAATATAATCGAAAAGACTTATTGTTAAACATTGACGAAAAGTCAGAAAAATTTATGAATCTGCAAAGTTTGTTTTATTTATTAAAATTTATTTTGTTATTTTATTTTTCTATTTGTGAACGTAAAATAAACTGAGATGATTTGTACGAAATATTATAATAAAACAAATAAAAAAAATAGCAGTAAGTGATAGTTGTTAATGTTTAAGAGTTTAAAGATGTGTATACAATCAATTTTCTAGGTTTTAATGGATATTGAAAAGAATTAAAATTTAAAATACAATATGGCGAATATATTAAGACAATGCTAACCTGTTTTACGGTTGATTTCATATACTATGATAAAATAAAAATAAAAAAATGATGGGAAACTGCTCTAGCTTGCAGTCATTGTCTGAAGAAATAAACGAAACAGCACTCATCAATTGTTGTCAAAAAAAATTATATGCTCCTAATATTACCTATTTGAATAAAAAAGGTAGCTGAAGCTAGAAAATACTGAATACATATTATCCAATTAAAAAAAAAATTTCGTTTTTGTTGCTTATATGTGTCTCACAGTAAAACCTATAAAACATTTACGACTCTAATTTTACAAAACATTTCCACAAATTAAAACGGAAACTTAACAATTGGTTGGGACGAAAAATTACTCTCGTTAAAATTATTCAAATATGTTTCTGCTAAAATTAACTTTCATTTTTTTTCAAAACTTAATTGCACTAACTAAAGAATATTAGTTAACAATATGTTTAGTTTATTCATTAGTAGTAGTACTTAAAATCATTTTAAATAAAATTCTTAAGGCCAAGAGTCAAGCGTGTATTGACTTGATAAAGTAGTAAATCATCAAATAAAACTAGCCTATAATTTTGAAATTTCGTTCTCTTAAAGATATGATTAAGGATAAAATTTTAAAGACAGTGCATAATAATGATGACAATATTTCTGATTTTTTTCTAACAAAAGCTGTTACATTTCAGTTAAAGTTTTTCTTTGGAAAAATTATATTTATTATAAAATTTAATTTGATTTATATATTATTTTAAACAAAGTAAAACCCTTCTCGCAGGAGGGGCATGTATTAGTAATTGATGATACAAAGATTTTTCTTTTTAATAACGTCAAATGGCGCTCCATATGTTTCAAGGTTCTTGGACCGAGATTGATTGAAATTGATGGAAACTTGTTTTGTTTGGAGCTTGGATTCATCATCCAAGACAGGGTTGAACTGGCCATAACCTGAAAATGCAATCGGCCCCTGAGCTCAAGTAAATATTGTGAGCCTTCCTTAAACGTTGGGCCCTTGAACCTTCTGTTTATGAATGGAAAAAAGCATTTAAAAAAATTAACATAGTTTTAAAATGTGTTATTTTTTTATTCTTGGAATCAATAAAATATTTTTGAATTTCATTTTATGAATGAGTCCGAAGCTGTGTAACTGGGTCATGATTTAAATAACTAAAGGCGACCACATCTTCAGCCTAATACATTTACATAAAATTCTGAGTTTACAAATTCTTTGAGTATAAACTGTGACCCGTTCGCATAAATTTGAGACTAAGGGGCCCGTAAAAATCCCCCCACCTTAAAAATGGTAAAAAAGAAGGAAAAATACTTCAATGCAAAAATTTACTTCATCCTCGCAATTATGATACGAAAAAATTTACAATTGTGGCATAGTATGCATAAAATAAGGAGTTAAGAGACTTGGTATGGTAACAAAAACCGGGGCTCCTCTTGCAAAATGTTTCACACCTAGGGGCCCTTAAAAATCACCTCTCCCCGTAAAAATTGAAAAATATTTCTATGCAAAATAATACTTCAACTTTGCAAGGATGAATTATGCAGCATAAATATACTTAACATTGGCTTTAAATTCGAAGTTCACAAAATTTTGAGTATACAACCCATGATCCCACCTGCAAAATGTATGGAACAACAGGGCCCCCAAGAAACCAGCCACACACACCCTAGGAAGGAAAAAAAAAAGTAGTAAATACCCAAAATTATACTTCAAAAATGGAAAGAAAAGTAAGAAATAAATTCTATTGTAATTTTTCCTATTCAAATCTTTACTCACTTTGTTATTTTCGGTCAATGTAAAGGTAATTAGCCTTTTCAAATAAAGGAAAAAAGATAGGATATTGGGGGATGAGGTTGCCACTGTGTTTTTCGGAATTCAGAGCCCCCATAGAAAATTACTTAACTGATATCAACTGATATCAGATCCGATTTCAAAAACGTTTGGGTCAAACTTGAATGGAATAAGCACAATTTTGTACTGCTATTATTATATTTTTTTTACAGATAGTTTCCAGTGGAGAGGAGACAAAGAGGCAGCTATTTTGGAGACAATATGTATGCAATATGCTAAATAAATGTGTGGTTCGCATATGTGAATTGGTGAAATGTGGGTGGGTTATGTGTACAATATGCTAAATAAATATGTGGCCACATATTTATTTTCGTTTGTTGGTTTCACATATTTATTTTCTTTTTCCTGGAATTATTGGAAATAATTCTGAGAGTTTCAAAGATGTTTTTATTTAAAACTTTAGAAATGTATTTCGTAAATTACTGCAACATCTCAAAATAATGAAATAAGTTGAACTAAATCAATTAATATTTGCTGTTTTCAAATAGGTTGTGTTGGGAAAAGTAGTTATTACATCAATAGTAATATCTCATGACTATATACGCATTTCAATATTTATTGCTGATTCGAAAGATCATTGGTTTTATAGTGCTATAATGTTATAGTGCTATTTTTTTTTTTTTAAATGTTTCAAAAATTGCTTCATTTTTTTGAAAGTTAAATGCACCTCTTAGGAAAATATTTATGACCACTTTTTTTTCCAAAGAATTTAAATATTGTTTTAGTAAAAACAAAACTCATCAGAAATTTTTTATGTCACAATAGTTTAAGCTACGTTTGTGAAGAATATTCGTATCCAGAAGTGCTCGAGCAGCGCCCCCTATGTAATTCCTATATGATACGAAACGCACTATGTCTTGTGTCTGTGTTAATGTGTAAATGTTTGTGTTAAATCCCAATAAATGTTTCTAAAGGTAGTTTGTACTACTGTTAAATTAAAAAACAAAATAAAATCGTTGCAATCGGATAACGTAATTGAAGATAAATATAATGTGCAAGAAAACCCAGTGAATCGCAGCGGATCAAATATAAGCTCAAAATTGCCTAAATTAAAAATTCATACTTATTATGGCGATCCATCAGAGTATTTGAATTTCTGGAATCAATATGAAAATTCAATTGATAAAAATACTTCTCTCTCAGATGTTGAAAAATTTTCATATTTATTTGGTTGTCTTGGCGGTGAGGCACTTTCTTTTCTTGCATTAAAGGTTTTCCGATAACAGAAAACAACTATAAACCAGCTCTTAAATTAATTCAAGATACATATGGTCAGAAAGATGTGTTAATTAACGCCCATATGTCTAAACAGTTAAATATGACCCCTTTAAAAATTTCTTCTAATTTGCAGGAATTAAAGAATCTTTATTTTAAATGTCAAACTCAAATTCGTTCTCTTGAAAGTTTAGGTGTAAAATCGGAAACATATGCTTAGTGCAATTATTTTGAAACTATTTCTCAGTGATCTTATTTTAGAATTTAGTAAAGAGCGAATTTCAAGTACTAATCATGATCTAAATCAGGGTTTCTTAACCTATGGTTCATGGACCCCTTAGGGGTCCATGGGTCATATTTTGGGGGTCCGCAAAATACTCTTAATTTTTAAAACGTTTGGATCAATAATATTTAACTAACATTGATTTTCTTTTTCTAAAAGGTGAAAATACATACATATTTGAAACTAGGTGATCGAGATACCCCAAATTCAGTACGNTATATTGAGCACACAAGTCAGCAAATGTATGTAATTTCAATAAAAATAAAAAATAAACAGCCCTCTAATATCCATGTCAAATATTATTTGATTTAATATTATTTGATATTTCTAAGCGGGATTATCTACGCTTGTGACAATAAAAACAGAACATCGAAATTGATTGAATGTTGAACATGATATGCGCATTGCTTTGTCGAAAACCATCCCTCAATTCAATTTATTAATTGAGGAAAAGCAGTAACAACCTTCATATTAAGAATTTTAACTTTAAAAATTTTGCATACTATTAAAATAATATATTTAAATGTTTTCTAATAATTGATGTTTTTTGCAATTATTTCTTTCGCAGGGGAGTGGTCCGTTAAAATATTTAATACTTCTTAATTAAATACTTCTTAAAATATTTTAAAAGGGACCATTATACGAAAAAGGTTTGTAACAATGATCGAAATGAATTTTACATAACGCTATCATCGTCAGAGAGAAAGCTTTTCACTTGCAACAGTCAGGAACAGTCTTGGATTCGGGATAAATTTATATCCTCTGCGAATGAATTGCTGACTAATGCAGCTTTGAATGGTTGTATATTATGTAGTCAAAATCATTTGAGTTCTTTATGTGAGAATTTGAAGGCTCAAAATAAAAGAGAGAAATTATTACGCGAAAGAAGATGCTTATTATGTTGTAATGATAATTGTTTTGTTAAAAATTGTAAAGGCTTGTTCTTTTTGTAATGGTAGACATTCGCGTGCAATATGTTTTAAATTAGAAAACTGTTAAAAGCATAAGGACGGGGGCGAGTCGAAGAAAAAACTTCGTAACAACGTTTGCAACCGTTTCAGCTTTCAGTTAAGAAAAAATAAAATATTTTTTGGAAACAACAAACTAGTTTCCTACCATGTATTTTATTGATAACAATGAAATTAAGTCAGGTCGGTCGCTAATCGATTCAAGAGGGGGAGAGGGGGTGTTGAAGTTTATTTTGCCGTGAATCAGATTAACCCATAATTTGAAATATTGTGGCATTTATGTAAGGCCATTGTCTGGTTGTTGTTAAAAGCTTCCATTACGATGACTGAATTTAAACCGTTTTTAAACTTTTGCGAAGTAATTTCCTGACAAGAATTGTATTTTCATATTTAGGATTCGGTAAGTATACTTGGTTTCTTGTTCATATGACGTAAGCTCAAATATAGTTTCTTAATGGCTCTTCAAATTTTTTTTAATGAAATAGTAAATATAAAAATATTTAACTTCATTAATATTATTAATTTTGGAACGGTTTTTTTTGTCCCACAGTGGACTGATCGTTAAGACACGATTCCGAGCAGATCATCGAAGTCTAGCATCACTGACTTCTGTCAGTGTGCGGGTGGTCGACCACTTGGATCAGTCTGCGTAGAGACCGAGGGTGTGCTGTATGGGTCCTCGCTAAACTGTCCTACTGAAAAGTGCTCGACTTCGCGTACAGGTCAGCGGTTACCGAAGCAGGGGTTCCAGCCCCTCTGCAGAGGATCAAAATTGTGATGGCATGTCTTTGGATCATCCTCAGGGATGATTCCCAGACTGTCGCCAAAAGCCCATTGTGCAGCTCCAGTGCGGCGTAAGGGAACTATAACAAGCAACGGTTTTTTTCTCTTTGTTTTCCCTCAATACACCTAGAAATTCTGAAAATTAATTTCTTTCCTCCTTGTTTTGTGTTGCGTTGGAGTCAGCGAATGGAGATTGAAATAAGCGATTTAACAAACTGAAGATTTGATGTTGTGAGATTTATTAATTTCTTTTTAAAAGAACTTGTATTTGCTTTTGTTTCCAGGTAAATTAAATTACGATAAAATTATTTTCAGTTTTTCTACAAACAAATTGGATCTTGAAGCAACTGGCTATAAACAAAGATTTTTTGTATCTTAAGTATTAATGTTTCGAAGGAATATATACATTTCCAAATATTTCGAAGGAAATATTTGGTATGTACATACATATATATATAAGATTTTTATATACATTTGACACATTTTGTTTTTATATTCTTTCTAAATATGCTATTACTAATTGCCACACTTTTCAACATTACGCTGCGATCGCAAGTTTGCTCTTAACCAATAGTTCCCGTTTTATCTATCTTTTATAGAACACTATTTATTGATTGGTTGTGGTTAATTTATGTCGCACTAGAGCTGCACAATGGGCTATTGGCGACGGTCTGGGAAACATCCCGGAGGATGATCCGAAGACATGCCATCACAATTTTGATCCTCTGTTGAGGGGATGGCACCCTTGCTTCGGTAGCCCNTATATATATATATAAGCTTTTTATATACATTTGACACATTTTGTTTTTATATTCTTTCTAAATATGCTATTACCAATTGCCACACTTTTCAACATTACGCTGCGATCGCAAGTTTACTCTTAACCAATAGTTCCCGTTTTATCTCTCTTTTATAGAACACTATTTATTGAAGTCTAAAGGTTCTGGAAATATGTAAATTTCCAAATATTTTACAGATCATGTATAATAGTTTCCTTCTTTAAAGAAAAAATGTGATTTTTCTTCATTTTTTGCATAAGTTCCTTCATCAAAAACAAGTTACGGACAACTATGTTTAAACTTAAAAAGACCCTAAAGACATTAACATATTATAATAAATAAACTACGATTTAAACGAGAATTCTACATTTCATTGCACGGTTTATAGCAGGAAAATCTCTTTTCTCCCAAACTTTTAATGAATGAAAAACAGTTATGTTTAGTGCAAAAATATGTGCATTCGAATAAATTTATTTTATTATACAACTGGCATTAAACAGCAGACCCATTTCTGGATTTATCATCATTATTGCTCAGTTCCATAACCTTGACCGTTTGAACCCAAACCAGAAGACAAGCGCACTCCCGAATCAAACTAGCCTACATTTGAGGACTTTTGATACAACAAACCAACATTTGTGTTGCATGGAGTGGAAAACCATGAAAACTTCTCACGGTTAGGCCGACAGTATTCTGCTTTATAATCGTCGTTGAACAGCCAGCTCAATTGTAGGGTTTACGACTACTAATGTTCAACTCCGTAGCCTAGGAATTTTGAAAACATTCCAGAAGACAAGGGAACTCCTGGTTCAAATATTAGGAGAAATTTGCCTTCGTGGAGGACTTTAGATGGAACTAACCCGCATTTGCGTTACATGAAGAGGAAGATCACGAGAACCTCCCGTGGTTAGCCTGACTGCATGGGGACTCTAACCCGTAATACCCCTGAGGATATTTTACGTCAGCACTGTGGTTGGTGCAAGACGGATGCGGAATTCGTATCAACCAGCCATCGCTGGGATTCGAACCCGGTTCACCTCATTGGAAGACGAACGCTCTATCCCCTGAGCCATCACGGCTCAGGCTGACAGTATTGGGGATTTTGACCCACAATCTGTCGACCACGCAGAATATTTTACTTCAGTACTGTGGTCTGTGCGAGTATTTATATACAGCATCCAATTCCGGAGATTCAAACTTGAACCACCTCATTCGGAGAAAAATTCTTTATCCTTTAAGCAACCACGGATCAGTTTACTTCCATTTGGCGTAAAGTGCAGAATAACTATAAGCTCTTTCAATTTAATTTGAATCTCGCCAACAGAACCAAAAAACAAAAACAGTACCTAAGCACAGAACAAAAAGGATAAATTAATCGAGATAATCTTCTAACGCAGGAATTTACAGATATTTAAAACTAATATTATTTGAAATAAAGCACACAATTTAAATATAAAAGTGAGAATTTAACTAAAAACCAAGAAATAGTCCCCTGATGAAGTACTGTTTTTGGTAGCATGCGTATCTTTAAAATTTATTGGGTTTTTAGTTAAATTCTCATATTTTAATTTGAATTGCTTACTTAAGACAATTTTCTTTTAGCTGCTCATAGAACTTTTCCATTTTGATTTATTAGATTTTGGTCTTCATTTTTGTTTAATTCAATTTCAATGTTTATTGGAAGTACTTAATGTATGAAAAGTAAAAGAAATTATCTTTTAAATAATATTCTAAGGTGAAGCAAAAAGAAATTTGGTTAACATCAGCTAGATGTAAACAAGTTTTGAAAATAAAATATTAAATTAGATTTAAAAGTTTCTATTTTATACCAGCTTTAAGTGCTTACTGTGTCAATAGTCACCACTTGGCATTCTTGGCGAAAGCTTTCATGTCAAACCTGCTCTATCGCCAAATTTCTTCGATTAGCGTTTGTAAACATTGACACACTATACCCTACACCGTATGTCTATGCTCGTTTTTTCATGATAACTTTAAATAATCCTTTAGTACCAAATTCATCTTTTAGTAAGATATCGCCAATTTTAATACATAAAGCACTTCTTTCAGTTTTGGGAGAAGTAGCCATGATAAAGAAACTGCTTTCAGGTGATTTTCGAATTCAGAAAAAAAATGTCTGACGCAACACACGCAGCATGAAACCACATAAGATTAAAAGGTAATTATTTTATAAGTTATTTTTTGCTCGAAATGTAGAAGTTAAAAATAAACATAGTAAATTTTATTTGTCAAAGAGTTGGGGGGGGGGGCGTTTTTTATTTTAATAAATTGGTAGACGTTTTGTTATGTCATAATTTTAATTTAATAACTGCTTACATATTTATCAAATATAACATAATTTCAATCTCGGGCAAAGCACAAGAACGTTCAATATTTAACTTTATTATAGTATTATTGCGAATTAATTTTTAAACTATTATTATTCTGAAACTCTTATAAAAATTTATAAATAGTGCAATTCTCAAGATGAAGTAAAGGTAACTTTCATATCCACAAATTTACTTAAAGAGAGTAATTTAAATTAGTAAATTCAGTATTTAGTAATTCTTTGAAATTTACTAGCATTTGTACTTTTCAGCTACTTAATCTTGTGGGAAGAAAATTTTTTAATTTTTGAAATCAGAATGTTTTAAAATATTTTTTATTTAAATTACTTGAAAATTTTGTTAAAGAAGGAAAATTATAGAAAATTATTGAAAAATGGGTACGTTTTTTATCAGAAAATTCTTTCTAATGATTTATTTTTTAAATTAAAAAAATCAAAGAATTAAAATGAAAGGAATGACGTAAGTTTTATTCAAGAAATAAATAAAATTTGATACAGATATCAATCATTTTATTTCGAAATTAATTTATTAAATCAGAACATAATTTTTCTTTCTTTTATTTAAAAGCTATGAAGGAGATAAAATAAAAATATCGATTATGAAAAATCACTTCAAAATTAGAATCCAAAAAATATCAATATAAAATTAGAATCCAAAATCAATATAAAATTAAAATGCAAAATAAGTGAATTTATACTCATTGTATAATTTGTACTTAATTATTGTTACTTGGCATTAAGTATTAGATAACATTTGAGTGCTTCAGTTAGTCGGAAACTGGTCGAATTTTTTATTGAAGCTAAACTCATTTTGATCATAAAATGAGATTTGAGCGCTCCAGTCAATCGGGAAGTTGATGAATTTTTGATCGCAAGTTTCTATCCTCACAGGTACGGAAACTAGTTAGCTAAAAGGTAGTAATAAAATGATGCTGCACAAAAACTTCTTAGAAATTTTAGATATAGAAATTGTTTTATTTACAAAAATGAAAACTATTTCGAAAATCGTATACCCATATAAAATTATTTACTTTAATAGGTGTACGATTTTTGTCTATGTGATAATTCATTATTATTTTTTCATATTATTATGTTTTCGTCTATGTGATTGAAATGCGAAATAAAAATACTTCGCTTTTGTATCTAGTTTTGATTTATGTCAGCCTATTTTAAAATCTTAAAACATTTCGTAACTTATTTTAATATACAGTCGGTAAAAAAAGTATTGGCACATCAATATAGTTTCAAATATTTACGCAACGAAAAGTTCTAACTTTACCAATTAAACTATATTACACTCAATTTTCAAATGAAAACTAAATCACAAAATGTAAAATTCCCGTCATTGTTAATAAAATTATTCCATAGAAAAAACGCATTTTATTTTACAAAAAAAATATTGGCACACTCGAATTGCATTACTACCACTACAGATAAGAAGAATAAAACCTTATATTCACTTACTGAAACCGATTCATAATTTGTACTAAGACTAGATTATTAAGTTACGTTCAGTGTTATTTTGAATTTCTCTATTCATTAAGTATGAGTCCGAAGAAGTGTGAAATTCCAGGCTCCACTCGAGAAAAGATAATATGTCTCCGTGAATTAGGAAAAAGTTATCGGGATATTGGAAAAAAGTTAAAATTGAGCTTTTCAACAGTTCGTTCCATTATTAAAAAAGTGGAAGAAACAGGATCCACGAAAAATAAACCCCGATCTGGTCGCCCAGTCAAAGTAAATGACAGGGAAAGGAGGCATGTTGTTAAAATGGCCCTAAGAAATCCAACTCAAAGTGCTCGAAATTTAGCCAACGACTTTGCGTCAACTTCTGGCAAGTCAGTGACGCCACAAACTATTAGAAATGTTCTCCATATGAGTGGTCTTCGGGGTAGGAGGCCAAGGAAGAAACCTTTTATTAGCGAGGTTAATAGGAAAAAGAGACTTGAGTTTGCTCTGACCTATCGAAGTAAGCCAATGGAGTTTTGGAAGCAAGTTATTTTTTCTGATGAGAGTAAGTTTGAAATATTTCGGCCAAAAAGCATTTTAACTGTTTGGAGGAAAAAAGGTACTGCTCTTGATCAGAAAAATATCTTGTCAACAATTAAGCATGGTGGGGGAAATGTGATGGTTTGGGGCTGTATGGCGCATAATGGGGTTGGAAATTTGGAAGTTATTAATGGTAGGATGACAGCTTTATCGTATATAGAGGTTTTGCGCCGTAACTTGAAAAGCAGTGCTAGAAAATTAGGCCTCCAAGACACCTATATATTCCAGCAAGATAATGATCCTAAACATTCCGCGAATGTAACAAGGGAATGGTTGCTTTATAATGCACCAAGAAGGCTACGCACTCCCCCCCAATCTCCTGATCTGAACCCGATCGAACATCTTTGGCACCATCTAGATCAAGAAGTAAGGAATAACCACATTACGGGAAGAGATTCTTTAGAATCTACATTGATTCATTCCTGGAATAATATTTCCTCAGATATTACCAAAAAGTTAGTAGAATCTATGCCACGAAGAATAGAAGCAGTCATTAAGGCCAATGGAATGCATACAAGATATTAAAAAGCAAATCACCGATAATGAAAAATGTTTTTATTTGTTTCACTAAGTGTGCTAATACTTTTTTTGCAAAAATATAATGTTTTTTTGTTTTAAATTCTGTAAAAGCAAGTGTGCTTTTTATTTTCACCTACTTTTGTTTTTACTATAATAAAGGTAAAGAAAATCCTAGTTTGGATCAGTTTGGTTATTTTATCTTGCAAGAATTTTAAATTAGCTTAGTGTGCTAATACTTTTTTTGTCAACTGTACTTTAGAAAAATCTAGTTGTAAAAATAGTAAGTATCATTAAATTCAAACATTGATACGGAACATTCAATCGGAGGCGAATTGGCGACTTTAGCTGGAACATTCCAAATCGGAAATATGGGGGAGTAAAGTAAAAGATTTTAACAAGCCGCGAAAGCTTAAAATGAATTGAAGTTTATTTATTTTCAAATGGATCAGAAGTATTTTTTTTTCCTTTATGGGCAACTTTCACTAAAAATTTATGGCTACATTTTCAGTGAATTGTGGTTTGAAAATGTTAAATCCTTTTTTATTGATAGAGGTTTTGTAATCTATTTTCAAAGGCGATGCATTCGTTAAATTTTTAAAAAAATTTATTTTCTAGTCAGAGATTTATCAAGTACGTTCGAATTTGAAATTTCGTTGCTACATTTATTATAGCTTTCTTGTGTTCGCTGCTTGTTTTTTCTTTTCATTTGTTTTATAAATATGATTTAATTGATTTTTTTGTCTTAATTAAAAGTTTTCTTTTTAAAAAAAAAAATTTCTTTATTAACAAGGGACTTTTTTGTTTACATTGAAAATTGAATGATAATCTGTTTATTATTTTTTATTGAATAGTTAAGATGCATTAAATGTTTTTTATTGTAGTTTTTCAATTTTTATAAGGTTATTTCAGGAAGAATAATTAATGTAAAACATATGTTTAAGTTGGTATGATTTCGTAACTATCTAATTCTAACTGGAAGAAAAATTTTTGTTCTTTTTATATAAATCCATTTAAAAATTGTGTTAATTGGCGACGAAGAATAGTTAAAAACCATCAATTAGTTACATAAGTACAAATATTGGAGTGCAACTAGTGCTATCATTAAATACGCATGAAATGTAATATATATATTGTAGGATTTTTATTAGTTTAAAAATCAGCCTAACTTCCCGATTTTTAGTTATTTTGGCAAAGTTTCATAGTTTTTAAAATATTTCATTTTATTAAATATAAAAATAACCAATTATTAGGGAGCTAAATAAGGAAAGTTATTAAGCTTTATTAAAAGTGATATTTAATGGTATGTAAATTTATAACTATTAATCACTCCTTTATATGCATTACTAGCGAAATATTTAGATGCTTAGTGTTTATTTGCTTGTTAAGTGCAGTTTTAAAACGATAAATCAGCCTATTTAAAATATTTAGTTATACATTTTTTTATTATATTAGCATGCTTTTAGAACTGCATGTTTATGGAAAATTGGATTTTTTTAATTGTTTAAAATAATAAATAATAACATAGACCCAAAAATATTAGATCTTATTCTAATTAAATTCAACTTCTTCAATTGGGTTATATTCTTTATAGCAGAAAAATTAACAAAATGTTGAGAAACAGTTGTAACATTAGAGAATTGACTAGTTAGAGAATTGAGCTGATAGTTGGAATATCTCAGATCAGAGCCGCTATGGCTCAGGAGATAGAGCGTTCGCCTTCCAATAAGGCGAGCCGAGTTCGAATCCCAGTAGATACGAATTCCGCCACCGACCACTGTGCTGACATGAAATATCCTCAATATAAAATTAAAACGCAAAATAAGTGAATTTATACTCATTGTATAATTTGTACTTAATTATCGTTACTTGGCTTAAAGTATTAGATAACATTTGAGCACTTCAGTTAGTCAGAAACTGGTCGAAATTTTTATTCAAGCTAAATTCATTTTGGTCATAAAATGCAAACAGGAAACTAATGAAGTTAGTATTAAGTACAGTGCTCCAAATGAGATTTGAGCTCTCCAGTCATTTGAGCACTTCAGTTAGTCGGAAACTGATCGAAATTTTTACTGACGCTAAACTGATTTTGCTCATGAAATGCAAACAGGAAACTATTAAAACTAAAGGTACAGTGCTCCAAATGAGATTCGAGCTCTCTAGTCCATCGGAAAGTTGACGAATTTTTTATCGCATGTTTCTATCCTCACAGTTACAGAAACAAGTTAACTAAAAGAAAGCAATTAATTGATGCCGTAGAAACACTTCATTTGAAATTTGGATACATAAATTGTTTAATTTAAAAACTAGAGATAATTAAAACTATTCCGAAAATCGTATATCCATATAAAATCATTTATTTTGCGATTTTCGTCTATGAGATAATGTATTATTATTTTTTCATATTATTATGTTTTCGGCTATTTGATTGAAATGCGAAATAAAAATTCGTAATTGTAAAAATAATAAGTATCATTAATTTCAAACATTGTTGTGGAACATTACTGAGATTTTGAATTGGCGACTTTAACTGGAACATTCCAAATAGCAAATAAGGGGGAGTAAACTATAAGATATTATAACAATCCTTGAAAGCTTCAGATGAATTGAAATTCATTTATTTATTTTAAATAGATGAGAAGTATTCTCTTTCGTACTGGTGAATTTTCAATGAATTATAGTTTGAAATTCTAAACTCCGTATTTATTAGGATTTTTTTAATCAGTTTGCTAAAACGACATTTTAGTTTTATTTTTAAAAAATTGACAAGATTGTAAGTAATGGTTGGGATTTATCAAGTGTTTAAATTTGTTTCATTGCGAAATTATCTAGTTGTTACTGGAAGGATTCATTTTCTTTTTTTACATAAATTCATTAAAAAATTGTGCTAATTGGCGACGAAGAATAATTAAATACTATCAATTAGTTACNAAGCAGTTTCTATCTCTTATTGGCTACTAATCTGTTGCGTCAGAACTTCAAAGCAAATCTTTCTTTTTTGATATTCAGTATTCTAAAATACATTTTTTATTTCAGTTTTAACGGTAGTTCTGCAAGCATCTTCTTTTGTTAAGGATAATATTTTCCTTGTGTTTCATTTGTATGTAAGTAATCTTTCATGTTTTATGTTCTTTATTAACTATTTTTAATGAAAGTTATTTTAACTATAATTCAGATAATGTTCCGATTTTATATTTGCGGTAGATTTAGCCTTTTTTAAAAGCTATTTTCCTCGAAGTAATTTTAAAGCCTTGAGCTTATTGTAATGTATGGAAACTTATTTTGACTTTTCCGTTAATCTTTAAATGCTTTTTTTAAGAGATATTTGAAATGTTTCGAGCCACTTAAGATGCTTAAAGAAATTTAAATTCGCAATTTATTTCTTATCATCAATGAATCCTATTTTTTCAAGTTTTTCATCCATAAATTTTTGCTTGCATTCTATATGCAATAATTCTCATTAAAAAAAAAAATGGTATGATAACTAACTAGTGATTTCGCTAATGGGCTGTAATCACACCAAGAATAGAAATACTAAAAATTATTTAAAAACCTGGAAACGAAAAAGTTATTCGTTCTTAATGCAGGTGTTCGATTTGTTGTTTTGATTGTGTCAAAATGGTTATTTCTTGTTTGAATGTTTATCTATACTTTTAAATCCGCATTCTAATAGGTTGATAAAAGTAGAGAAAATTTATCGTTTGCTCCTGACAGGAGCTTCCCGTGGTTCAAAAATGGCGTTCCCCGAAACCCTAAGGTTCCCTGGAAGAGTTTAAAGGGTTTTAGTATATATTTCAAAGTAAATCATATGTTTCCTATTTTATGGAATTTCAGTTCATACACTAGAAAATAATTAATGACTAGATTATGAGTGCGATTTTAACTGTCTGATATAAAACGTAATTTAAGATTATTAATAAAAAATGATTTCATGAATGAAATTTTTTTTAAATAAATAAGTTTTGAATTGGATATAAAGCCTGGGTTCCATCCATAGACGAAAAAAATTTGGAACCACTTACCTGGAGACTAATTCTTCCTGGAGACTAATTCTTTCTGTTTTGTCCCCCCCCCCTTTTTTTTTCGTTTGAAATATCGTCTGAAATAGAAATTCATTTCAAATAGAATTTTAGAATTTCTATTTTTATCTGCTTCAATGTTCCAAACCTCTTTAAGTTTGTCCAGGGTGTAGATGTTTAAAAAGTTTTATTTTAGATTTCATTTTGAAAAGCTAAAAATTGCGATAAAGAGCATTTTTCATTTTTTTCTCTGTTAAGGAATATTTCAATTTTCAAACTGTTCTGAATTCCTTTGCATTTTACTTTTGTTAGTGGATCTTTCTCCATGATGGATCCACAATTCGGATCAATACGGAGTTTTATACTTGTGGTATTAGAACGAAAAGAAATAAAAATTTAAAAAAAAATGCAAGGTAGCGGAGGGCATAGTTAAAACGTTGATGACATGCTTTTATTCAAATTGTTGATAATGTTAATAATTCAATTGCTAATAATGTCAGCGCATTAAAACAGGGTTCCTACTGGTCAGGGAGAACAGGGAAAACCTGGAATTGTCGGGGAATTTTTACTCCAAAAATCAAGGAATAGTCAGGCAAAGTTGCAATTTTTTTTACAAAAACCTGGAATATTCCTATATTATACCTGGAAAATAACCAGTCTTAAAATTGCCAGTAACAGTAATCAGTTAGGGATTCGAGTTGATTCTAACATCTATTACAATATTTGTTATAAAAAGTTTACATTTTAGTCCAAACTGAGACGTTCCCATCCCGATTAAATATTATTTTTACCCAGAAGTCTAATATTTCACATTACAAATAAAGGAATCAAAGTTTTCTGATGAAAATATGTCTCGATTTTCATTTAAATTTACCTGGTATGCCTGGAAAAGTCGAATTTTTTCTTCTTCTGAAATTGAGGAAGAACCCTGATAAAATTAGTAAAAGTAATTATGTTTTTTCTCTGATTGATCTAATGAAACAAGTTTATCAATAATATAATATCGATAACAGTTCCTACGATTACTTCAAGTTTCATTTCATAATGTGAGTTTTGCTATACATTATAACAGGTAAATTAAAGCTCTTAAAGCATAATACTATAAGTTATGTCCACTACGCAAAAAAATTACTTTTGTTCTAATGATCGGATTTCAACGAACTGTCCATTTTAATGGTTCATGGGGGTGATCTCAAATATACTAATTAATTAGTACTAACATTAAGTTGCAAAATAGGTCACAAAAACTTATTTTCTGTAAACAATCATATATTTTTTTTATTCATTCAATTTCGTATTTTATTCTTCTCTGAATAAACATACAGCATTTTCCTGGCCTTTAAGATATGGGATAGACGAAATTTCGAAAAATATTAATGATAATATCATAAATATTAAGGAACAATAGGAAGCTATATATTTTTGGCGATAGTCCAAAATAAAATGCCAAACGATAAAGAACTCAGCAGAAGGAGAAATTCAAGATTACAAAAGAACAATAACTAAGTTTTGTTGCTAAGCGACCAATTCTGTTGCTAAGCGACCAAGTTGACACACTAGAAAAGAACGGAAATAAAAACTGAAGATTTTTATATAACATTTTGTGTTTGCTCCGAATAGCCTTTTATATTAACTCGATGTTATTAAGCAACAAACAATTTTTTGTCTGATGTCTGACCAAAAAGAAAATATTTTCTCCTTTTAAAATAAAATTTGAATCGACTATTAAATTATTTCCGATTTTCCACGGTTTTGGAATTTAAAGGACCGAACTTTTTTTTTGTTGTCATTATTTGTGTTTTACGTTGTTTTAACTTGATTATGTGAAAAGCTTACACCAAACTCAAATTTACTTAAATTCATATAATTCAGAGTAGTATGGTTAATCTTTTGTACGCTTTGGATCGAGTATTCCAAGTAGGGAATTTTAACGACAAAAAAGTCCCTGGAATTAAAATGTCCAAGGGTCAGGAAGAGATTTTAATTCTTATGCATATTCATAAGGTTTTATACGATTTTCCGATTTTTCTTTTTCTACAACTGAAGAAATTAGTTAATGTTTTGTGGTATTTTAAAATCATTGAAATGTGTATGTTTAAGATTATTCAATGATCCATTGTTTAAACAAATAGTCTCATTCAGACAATTGTGTACGTTTTGTGGTTTTCTTTAAATAAAAATGATTTTCGAATAGCATCCTGATGTTTCTATACGTTCTGAAACTGATTTTTGTTCGCCGTAAAATATTCTCCAATTAAAATCAGCTACATTTATCATCAAAGATCACTACAATAATTTATTTGTTTATTTTCTTTATTTGCATATTTGTTTTGAGATTCTCACCATCAATACATACATATTCATATAGATGATATGATAGTCTCCTTTTAAATGGAGTTCGTAAAGTAGGAAATTGAAATAGTAGAAGCAAATCTAATAAGATAAAATGTATTTCTTTAAATTTATATTCACCATACTATTCAATTTTAATAACTCCCAATCTGATTCCAAAATCTTAAATTTATAAATTTTATATTTAAAGTTAAAGATAACTTCAAAATTACAATAATGACGTCAGGACTAGATGAATCCTGTTAAAATGCAGAAGTTTGCTTCTAGGAACATAAAATTCTAGTCAAAATAATGATCATAACCCGCATGTTACTCTGCTTACTTAATGATAAATACTTCTCTGGCTTCAAAAAAATGAAGATCGTAATAAAAGTCGACATGTTTTGAGAGCTCAAAAATAAACGTTGTCAAGACTCGCCAGACGTAGAAAAAGAAAATGTTAAGTTGCAACAAAAAAATGCAAGATTAAGGTGGGTGAGAACCGTGATGGTGCAGGGGATAGAGCGTTCGCCTTCCAATGAGGTGAACCGGGTTCGAATCCCCATCGACGGCTAGTTGATACGAATCCGCATCCGGCTTGCACCGACCCCAGTGCTGACTTAAAAAATCCTCTCTGGTAGACGGATCATGGGTTAGTCACTTTGCCGCCAGCCTCACAGTGGGGAGTTCTCATGGTTTTTGTCTCCGTGTAACGCAAATGCGGGTTAGTTCCATCAAAAAGTTTTCCTCGAAGGCAAATTTCTCCCAATACTCGATCAGGAGTCTTCTTGTTTTCTTGATTGGATTCAAAATTACTAGGCTACGGAGTTGAACATTAGTAGTCGTAAAGGTGAAAAAAACTAGAAAAACAGCAGTAATCGTGGGGGGCAAGTCAGAGAGAAATGCATTTCTACGCGATATTTCACACCGGAGGGAGAGAGAGCGAGACATTTATGTCGTTAAGACAGGAATCTGCATTCATATGAATAAAACAAGATTCTAGGGCAGGGATGGCTAACCAATGGCACGCGTGCCATTTATGGCACCCGACACAATATTTCGGGCACGCCACCGATCACATTTGTTATTACACAAATGGTATTACACTATGAAGCATATGTAACAATTAAATTAAAATTCACAAAAAATACACAAAATAATAAGCAATTATTAATGAAAAAATTAACAATTAATGCTAAAAAAACAATTAATAATCATAAAAAACAAGCTAACAATAAATAACTGGCAAAAAAATTAACAGTCCTGCTTAAACTAACGTCTTACAACCTAATATAAGTTGTTTGTCATCTAATCTGCAACAACAGAAGTCTAAATGATGTTACTTTAAGTTGAATTACGCGTATATCTGAGACATTGCAGAAGTTTTTCTTTTTTTTTTCAATGTAAATAAAGAGTTTTGAGTTGATAGTATTTAGTATTATTATTTTCCCAATAATCACGAAGTCAAAATTATTTGACGGCACGTCTGTGACCTCATCAAACAATTCTTTAGAAAAAATGGTGCTTTGGTGTATAAAGGTTCGCCACCCCTGTTCTAGGGTAACAGGGGTTGAAGGAATTATGGAATTTGTACTCAAGATTATAAAATTGTACGAGAATAGCTGATTTACCGCTTTCTTCATAGCAGACACGTCTATGGTGTTTTAGAGTAGTGCATGTGTTTGTATGATGCTGCTAAGGCAAACTTATTTCATTTATTTATTTATTTTCGTTTCCCCTTCGGCTACCGCGGTGTTTCTAGATTTGTATCATTTCTCGTTGATAACCGTACATTTTTTGTTTCAAATCACTTTTGTTTTCCTTATTCACATCTGGCGAATTTCGAGAATGGAAGCCTAGTTTCGAGCGCTCGAAATATTTGTTTCAAAAACATAAAGGTGGTAATTAAAGTTGACATGTTTCGAGTGCCCAAAAATTGGCTCCTATTCTCAAGACTCGCCAGGCGTGAATAGCCCGTGATATTTAGAGCGCTCGATACATATGGACTTATATTACCACCTTCATGTTTTTTTAAGCCGATGAAATTTTTAAGCCATTGAAGTTTTTGATCTTTTCTCTTCAATTCCTTGGTATTATTCATTTAGTATCACGGTATATTTATTCTCGTGGTATTAAAATATAATTTACATAAGATAATGAACGACACGTTCTTTTGTATTGAAAAAAATAATTAGGTACAACTTTCTAAAAAATCAATGCAGTGATACAATTTTATTTTTACTGCTAGCCTTAAAAGCATTTTTTAAGGACATAAAAAATTATGCTTATCACTGATTTTTCACAAGTTGAATGAATAATATTGCCTATGTCACTGGAATCCAGTTTGGGGAACTTCTACGTACAGATGCCCCAACTGACCTCGGGCTTTTCTATTTTGTTCGTTTCTACTTTAGGTTCCCCAACTTTTTTATCACTGCGGACCTGTCAACGTTTGATAATTTTTTACCTCGACCCGCTGGGGAGGGGGGGGGCGTTGATTGTTTATATTTCAGATTATTTTGATCTATTAATTTTATTTAATTGTATTTAAACATGCCTTCAAAATAAAATACAGTTACACCAAAAAATAAATATAAAGTGATTTAATATTAACCCACTAGAACGTTAAATCAATGAGAACCCTGAGCTTGTTTCTTTGCAATGAGACGGTTCCATCTGGGGGTAATCGGAGACAATGATACATTACAAATATTAAAACATTTATGTCACTACCTTCGGGGGCAACTTTTTTTAAATAAATAAAGTTTTAATGGAATACAGATATTTTTAATTTGGGGTATAAACCTAGGAATTTAAATTCAGTTTCAAAGAAATGGGTGGCCCCGTACCATTTGATCCACGGACCGGAGGTTGAGGAACACTGCTTTAGGATACTTATAGGGTATCCGCGCTCCTGGGAAACTCATGTATTTCGGTATAAACAAAATGTGTCATGAAATGTCATGATTTTAACTATTTAAAAAAAAAATCATGAAAAGTCATGGATTTAGGTCTCCGAAAAATCTAATTTTTTAAATCGAATTAACTTCCCCCCCAATTTCATAGTGTTCCGAATATCTGAATTTGTAACAAAATCACCACTCACAGTCACATTTTATTAAAATATAAAATGTTTTTATCGTGTTCTTTAAAAATTCTGGTGTTCTTTCAAAAAATGAAAGATAAAACATTTCTAGAACGAATATAATCTTCTAAACTTCTGTGATTTCAGAATTTCTGTTATTTTTTATTTATTTTTTATTTTGTCAATTTAAAATTCCATCAGAAGCAAGCCATTCATTGGCGATTTTTTTTATTCCGAAATGAGAACAGAAAAATCAAGAGTATTTCTTTAGCTTTAGAAATATACATTTTCCACCAATAAAATATAATGTAAATTTTAATTCCATGATTTTTCAATCAAAAGGTAGAATTCTAATTAACAATATTTGCATTTTTTTTGTTGAAAAAATTCATGTTTATCAATTACTTTTTACAGTTATGCAAGTCTATATTAAGATAGCATTAAATGTGTACGTCATTTTGTACTTTCAATCTCAAGAATCAAAAGATTTTTAAAAATTTAATTTCAAATGCGTCGGAATTTAACACACACCAAGAAAGAAAGTAATTTCGTTAATTAATGCAGCAATTTATTTAAAATAAATTTTAAAACTAAAAATGAAAATAATAAAAATATCAATAATTTAAAACACTGTTATTTAACTTTTAAAATCAATATACATACAAAAAAAATCAGTTGATTTAAATCAATGATTTTTTTAAAAAAATCATTTGATTTAAATTGTGATTTAAATCAAGAAACCCTGGTAAAAACCAACCATAAATTTTTAATATATTTTTGATGGTAGATTGTTCCGTATTATATAATTTCTTTCACTAATTTTTTGTGAAAAAAGGAGATAAAATAAATGCTGAAAACCAACACTAAATTGTGTGTAGTTCTTTGTGATGATATTAAGTAATTATAATTCTATATGTTACTGGCAAAGTTATAAATCTGTTAATGTTTGAAATTCTATAGAATGCCTAGGCCTTTTATATAATGTCTAAAACTAAATATAGGGTATCTAGGCACCTGGAAAGTCATGAAATGTCATGGTTTTAACTATTTAAAAAAAAAAAAATCATGGAAAGTCATGGATTTAGGTCACTGAAAAATCTAATTTTTAAAATTGAATTTACTCACCCTCTCCGTCATTATCATGATGTTCAAAATATCTGAATTTGTTACAAAATCCCCACTTGCAATAATATTTTTCTAAAACATAAAATGTTTTTACCGTGTTCTTTAAAAATTATGGCGTTCTTTCAGAAAAGGATAGAAGAGCATTTCTAGAGCGAATTATCTTAAAAACTTCTGTGATTTCAGAATTTGTATTATTTTTTATTTTTTTATTTTATCAGTTTAAAATTCTAGCTGAAGCAAACCAGTCATTGGCAATTTTTTTTTAGTTCAGAAATGAGAACAGAAAAATCAGGAGTATTTATTTCCCTTCCGATGAGCAAGAAAAGTATCTTTAGAATATAATTCTGCAGTAAAAAAGAAAGAAAAATATTTGCTTTTGTATTTTTTTCAGCTATTTTATTGCTTCAACTCTTTCCTTACTCTGTTTTTTAGATTTAAAATCTATAAATATGAAGATGCAGAGTATAACCAGGGGTTTGTTTAGAAGAAATTTGGATCCGTTAATGGACCCTTTACAAAATAAAACGGATCTTTCACAAAATATTTTAACTCAAAAACGGACCCTTCACAAAATGAATTTTCTTTTAATTGGACCCTTCACAAATTTGTTTATCTTCATTATGTGGTGGTACTTATTCCTCTTGGCCCAGAACAAGGTTAGACCAAGTCCAGGAGACCGTTTACCGACAGAAAATCAAACACCATCTGCGGATCCTCTAAAATAAAATTTTTCTCCGGTCCCATACAGGTCAGCAAATGATCAGGTGAAGCCTGGTGAGCACTGCATTTTAGGCATACAGGAAACGTCTTTTGACCCTGAACAAATGTTAGTCCGCGGGTATGACCAGTGATTAGTCCTGTGATAGCTGTCTGTAGTTTACTATCACCTTTTAGCTCCAGGGCAGCCCCAGGACTATTTTGTTGATACCATTCACGACTAGGTGGAATCCTCCAAGTCCTATTATTGTCGGCTTTTACTTTTGCATAGATTTCATTGTATGTTAGAAGGCCACTACTATCTATGGGATCATTGGAGCCCTCCTTGGCCAGTTCATCGGCCAGATCATTAAAGTGAAGGTTCACGTGGGAGGGGATCCACTGAAGATGTATATCATTGTGATAAGTGTAAGTCATCAAATTATCGATGATATTTAGGCCAATTCTGTCACTGATGTTTTGCCAATTACTCAGGTATTGAACTGAGCTCTTACTATCCGTGAAAATCCAGATATTTTCTGCACTCTCAATGGAAATCTTGTGTTCTAGAGCCCCGTTTATGGCGATTAGTTCTGATCTGAAAACTGAACAATGGTTTGGGTTACGCCTTTTAATTTTTGTAACGTCATCTTGGTTTTTTATGACAACACCACTATCAGTGTTGCCATTATCAAATTTACTTCCATCCGTGAAAATATGTACTGCTTCATTTGGGGTGTTGTGGATTGTCTCCAGTGCCAACTGTCTAAGAAGTTCTGGATGCTGATTTTTCTTACTACTGGAGGCCAAAAGTTCCTCGTGAAAGAAAACCCTCGGAAGGTCTTTCAGTGGGTCTATATTTGGATCTATCGAACAGTGTTCTATGTCAGGGAACAGCAGATTCAATTTACCTGCCCTGCAAAAGGGACTGTCTCTTTTTAATCTCTGGACATCTGTCCAATTCATCAAGTAGGTAGAAGTACGATGTTGGTCTCCATAGCTGTATAGCTTGCTGTAATATTTTGCGGTGCTAGAAGTCCATCTCATAAACAATGGTTGGAGAGTAGCCTCGTATAGAACAATCTCATTAGGACAGCTATTACGTAAGCCTGTAATGATCCGTGCAGCACTCAGCTGTATCCTTTCAAGCATTTTTAAATTACCAGCAGAAGCTGTCAGTAAAATCTGGAATCCATATTCCAGCATTGATCTAATAAAGGAAGTGTAAGTTGTCCTTAGGGTATTGGCATCTGCTCCCCAGTCATCATTATTGTTTTGTTAATCGAATAAACCCTTCCCAGGGCAGAAAACAAGAAAGATGTAAACGAAAAAAGTTTTGTCTTCGGCAGACGATTCTTCCATTATTCGTCCGAAATGAATATTCTGCGTTCAGCAGTATAGGCTAAATATTTGTATGTTGCATCTCTAATTTAAAAGCAGCAATTGCTGTCCATTTTTGAAAATTTAATTTTCCTTAATTATAATTTTACAGTGCTGAGCATAATCTTATATCTATTTACAATTTAAAAACTCCTTGAAAAAGTTTTTTTGCAATAACCGAACCTTATTNCTTCCATTATTCGTCCGAAATGAATATTCTGCGTTCAGCAGTATAGGCTAAATACCAAATATTTGTATGTTGCATCTCTAATTTAGAAGCAGCAATTGCTGTTCATTTTTGAAATTTTAATTTTTTTTAATTATAATTTTACGGTGCTGAGCATAATCTTATATCTATTTACAATTTAAAAACTCCTTGAAAGAGTTTTTTGCAATAACCGAACCCTATTTGCACAAATTCACAAAAGCAGGACCCTGGTTGAAAGAATGTGAGTAATTTTTTCACAATTTCACGAAAACCGGATCTTTCACAAAATGTCTGGACAGACCCCTGATAACAATATTTTGTTGTACCTATCATTTCAATGAATGTTATTATAATGCTTTTTTAAATTTATTGTTGTGTTTTTGTCGGAGAAAATAGTAACTTCGTTAAGTCATGAAAAATTCTTGGAATGAGTCATGAAAAGTCATGAATTTGAAAATCTAAAATGTAGCAGATTCACTATATTCCTAATAGTGAATTAATTAGTTGTCACCGATTACGACTTCAGTCGAGGGAGGGAAACGTGGGTGGGGGTTTTATCCATACCATACTGTATGGGATTTTAAGATGTATGTATTGAAAAACATATTGTTGTGCCTTTTTATATTATATTATACTAGTAACGATATATTTAGCTTCAAAATTTTGTTTAATTTGCTCTAACTGAATAAGATGTAATCCATTACTTTTTTATGTAAGAATTATAAATACAGTTGTTAATGCATTTAAAATTTTATTTTTGTAATAAAAAACCATTTTCTAACTTTTATAATAATATAAAGAACAAAATTAAACTGTCAAAAAAAAATTCCATTTTTGGTCCATTTTTCTGAGATATATACACTGTTAAGGGGTTAAAAGGTCAATTATTTCGAACAAGTTAATATGTCGCCGCTCTAATCGAAAGAGTTTGAAAATGTATTTTTTATTTATAAATTTCATATTTTTTTTGGATTTATTTCAGGGTAAGGCATTGTTTATTTTTTACATTATTTGTTTTATTATTCATTTAGAATTATTCAATCTATGACATGTAATTCATGTGTAATATGATTATTAACGGGTGGGTTTTCCAACGCTTTTCATTATCCTTGGAACAAAACAAAGAAATGAGTCAATAATAATAGTTAAATTGTTTCTCGTTTCAGTTTCAAGGAATAAAATGTTTCTTCAAACAAATTTCAATTCTGGGATTAACGAAAGACTGTTCAATGGAGCATTCTTGCTTCCTTGTTATGAAATGCAGTCCAACCCCGCTATAGTGAACCTTCGAGAAGCCGAAATTTCGGTAATCGGGAGTTCAGTTTATCCGTTCCTCAAACAATTTTAACTAATGGTTAACTCCTTCTTTTTATTATACATTATTTAAATAAATGACCAACAAAATGAAATACAAAAATGACTGAAAAATAATACGTAGTAACAAAAAATGTGTTAACTTGCTTTTTTTTTATATTACTCTTCGTCTTGTATACAAAAAAAAATTTATAATATTTAGCTGTAGGAGGGAAAAATTTGTCCATCCATCTGCCTGGGTTGACCTTTGTTAAGGAATGGAAAACTGAGATAAAAGAAGCGAATAAGAAAAAATGCTTATCGCTACATTTCACTCTATAGATGGTTTTAAAAATCAGTATAAGTATTTATTTTGAAATAGACGTTTCAAAATTATTTAAAAAAAATGAAGAAAAAAGTTCATAATATCCAACTTTTTCACATTTTTAGTTTACTATATCCACAAAAAATATCATTAAACATGTATAGCAAGGTAGGGGCCCGAACATTTCGTTCATTATATCCGAGAGTTTACTGTAAACCGTGTTCACTATAGCGGGGTTTGACTGCATAAGAAAGAAATAATGTGCTTATAACTTATTTTAAAGTAACCCTCTTGTTGAATATTTCCTTTTTGTTTTTTATCAAAATCAGTTCGTAAATTGCGCATTTTTTATTACGCGTTTTAAATCTAAACATATTTTAGAGTTTAAATATTTAAAAAAAAAATTGCAGAGGAGTTTTTTGTTTTACAAATATAGAAATTGTAATTATAAAAAAACGTATGTCAAAAAATTTATTGCGAAGAATAATAATAAAAAATCAAAATTTTCAATTTTCATGAATTATAAAGACTAAACGTATATTTTATCGTAAATATGCAAAATAGTTACAAAACATTTGTATGAAGTTTATGATGATAAACTTTGTCAGAGTTGTTCTATATTTATTCAGAGAAAGTACGTTTGTATATCCGATTTTTTAACTTAATAGTTGGTACATATTTGAGATCTTCCCCCAACAATTAATTAGATATACTCTTAGTTCATGAAAATTCTATCATTATAGTGAAAGTTTGTAAAAACATTTTTTCGTATTGTACAATAGTTTGCAATAATATTGTTTAAAATCTTCTAAATGAATGGGTAACAGATAATTGGTAGTAATTATGTAGTATTTAATCAGGAGAACTCGTAAAATTCTTTAAATTTATATTATGAAATAAAAATGATTTATAAATGATTTATATTTATACTATGAAATAAAAAATGAGCGCGGTTGGATATGGGAAGAAAAACTAGCTTTCTTATTCGTGTGTGGATAGTTCCGGACATTTTTTTTATTTGATCAGTAATGTATATAAGCATATTTATAACAATGTGTTATTCTTTTTTTTTAATCTTGTTTGGATGTTTATAGTACAAAAGATTACTTTTTTTCATTGTGGATTTCAAATATTAATAGCAATAAAAAAAATTTCTTAAAGGTTTAGTTATTTTCAAGTTCAGACTTTAGATAATATTTAACCTCTATTTTTTTTAAAAAAAAGCGAAAAAAAACTTTTCTTNTGTCTTCTGGATTGGGTTCAAAATTACAAAGCTACGGAGTTGAACATTAGTAGTCGTAATGGTGGGAAAAAAACTGGAAAAACCGCAGAAGACGTGGGGGGCTAATCAGAGAGAAATGCATTTCCACTCCATATGGAAGAGAGAGCATAGCATTTATGTCGCAAAAAAGGAATCTGCATTCATATAAATAAAACAAGATTCAGGGGTAACAGGTTGTGAGAGGGGTAGAAGGAATTATGGTATTTGTACCCAAGATTATAAAATTGCACGGGAATAGCTTATTTAACTCTTTCTTCATAACGAGCACATCTATGGTGTTTTAGTGTAAACTTTAATGCATTTAACGTTTGTACGATGTTAATGAGGTTGCACTGGAAAGCTTATTTCATTTATTTATTTTCTTGTTTCCCCCTCGGCTACCGCGGTATTTCTAGATTTGTATTTCTTTTTTTTTTTCATTTTTCGTTGACAATTGTGCATTTTATGCTTCAAATCACTTTTGGTTTCCTCATTCATCTTCTATCGAATTTTGAGAATGGAAGGTCTAGTTTTGAGCGTTCGAAACATTTGTTTCTATAATATAAAAGATGGTAATAAAAGTTGACATGTTTCGAGTGCTCAAAAATTGGCTCCCATTATCAAGACTAGCCAGGCGTAAATGGCTCTTGATATTTTGAACGCTCGATACATATGAACTTCTATTACCACCTTTATATTTTTTTAAGCCGATGAAGTTTTTAAGCCATTGAAGTTTTCGCTTCAATTTCTTGGTATGAATCATTTAGTAACACAGTATATTTATTCTTGTGATATTAAAATATAATTTACGGGAGATAATGACACGTTCTTTTGGATTAAAAAAAAAATAAAAATAATTAGTTACGACTTTCTAAAAATCAATAGAGTAATAATTTCTCTTTTACTGCCCGCCTTAAAAGCATTTCTTAAGGACATCAAAAAATTATGCTAATCACTGAATTTTCTTAAGTCGACTGAGACAATGGAATGTCCCCAGGAGTTAAACTTAAATAATTAAAAGGTCAATTATTTCAAACAAGTTAATATGTCGCCGTTCTAAGAGTTTGAAAATCTATAATTTATTTATAAATTTCAAATTTGAAAAGTGTCTACCACAACAAAATTCCAATTCACTAGTATATAAGGCATGTTAACTCGATTCTATGTAGACCACTACATCAAAAATTTATTCACCTTTCCATAAATGAAGGTTGACATGGTCGATATCTACTCTCCCCTCATTGGTGACCTTTGAACGTGATGTGAACATACCAGCTTTGACAGAAACTCCCACTTCGATTTAAAGACGCCTACTTCTATGAATGGTCCCTATTGAACAATTGACTTGCTACTTGTGACTGCGACATTATAAACCTCCTCACACAGTTGCTACTCAGTCTCGATCACACACAACGTACAACTTATTCACTCGACTGCTGAAGGCAACACAGTAGTGACCACGACCGTGAACTTAATACCGCTCTCACGATCAGCACTCAAAAGTACGGTGATCTTAATACAACTCTCTCGGCTTCTCACAACACAGCGGTATCCGTACATCCAATTCTATCACAGCTATAATTTTGGTGGGGGAGTACGGTAGTGTGTCTACCACTAGAAAATTACAATTACAATTCGCTAGTATATAAAACATGCTAACTCGATTTTATGTAGGGGTACTTATCATAGATTAGGTTGACTATTGTCGATAACTACTAGATGCGCAAATTGCGCATATTTTATTACGCTTTAGCATACTTTAGAGTTCAAATATTTAAAAGAATTTTGCAGAGGAGTTTTTCGTTTTACAATATAGAAATTGTAATCATATAAAAAGTGAGTTAGAAAATTTAAAGTGAAGAATTATATAAGAAAGCGAAGTTTTCAATTTATGATTTATTTCATGAATTAATAATTTCATGAAATTTGTTGCAACCCTTTTACTTTTTTTATTTGATCAGCCCAAACTTTTATTTTTATATTTATTATATCTACAATAAAAATATTTATTGTAAAGTAATGTATATTTATAACAATGTGTTATTCTTTTTTTCTATTTAGTTAGGATGTATAGAGTACAAAAGCTGATTTTTTTTCATTGTGCATTTCAAATATTAATAGCAATAAAAAACTTTTCTGAAATATTTCTTATAGGTTTAGTTATTTTAAAGTTAAGACTTAAGATATGATTTAACCTCTATTTTTAGAAAAAGCGAGAAAAAAAAATTTCTAAAAAAAAATAAAGCTTTTTTCCATCGCTCGAACTTGCTTTTCCCACTATACAACCGTTCAAAGCTGCACAATGGTTTTTATTGATGATGTTCGTTTCGCTTATTCTCATTAAAATCTTACTATTCTTTATTTTTTTTAAAATTGGTTTGTTATATATGTTCTTGTTTTTTGCAGATTTATTTTGACTGGGTTGTCTAATTGGAATTGTTTCTTCAAATTCCTGGAAGCAAGATTTAGATGCATACGACGCAGTGGACTAGACCGTAAAATAGCTAAGTGCAATTTTTAAATATTTTTTGTTGTTGTGAGGGTTTTATGTAATTGATTTGTATCGAAAAAAATGAAGTGTTCAAGAATCATGTCAGACAGATGATCTTGGTTTAGGATTCTTAATTTTTATCCGCTTTTTTACCTAAAGATAATTTTTTCAGACGTTTATATTACTTTGCGGGTCACAAAACCCAGACAATAAAGTTAAGTAATTCGAAATACAATAAAATAGTGCGAAATCTGTAGCTTCACAAGTTTTGCAATGAATTCTGTTGATTACTTCAATTGAGATTAGTACGTAAAATTGTGTGTCGTCATGGGTGAGTATTATCTTTGTTTGTATTAACATTTTCTTATTTGTTACTTTAGTGGCCACAAATATATCACTTTTCGGTTTTTCGAGGATAATTGTTTATGTTCTGATCAAAGTCTGCTAAATATGCGGACCTACCGTTAAGTGACATACACGTTTTTAAGGTACTAGTAAGGATTCGTTACATTTCATTTTGCTCATTTTCACACAAAAGCAAAATAATGCAGTGAGTCGCTGCTCTTAATATTAATTTTTTTTTGTTTGTTTTGTATTTTCCTATGCTACCTGTTTTTGAAATTAAAGGACAAACATAAAAAGCGTATAGTCTCAACAGAAAATTAAGGCTTGTTGTTGTAACCAAGGACTGTCTCGTCTTGAAACTGTCCACAACAGCCATTTTGAAGCCCTGTCCGCAAATGATATTTACTTTAAAAGAATCCCCATTAACTTCTTGATAGCCAAGTAGTCGCCAGAACTCTCACGCTTCTGCTACTCCAATCGCTTTGAGTATATAAAGCTCCGAAATTCTAAACCACTAATCATAAAAAATGAAGGAGCTTTATGTATCACAAGTTAAGAAGTCAGGTACTTGCAATGGACTAGACATAAGTATCATAACATGGATGAAATGGAATTCAATACACAATGCGAACTATAAGAAAAGATTTAATACAAAAAGCACCATTAGCGAATGTGGCTTATACATGTTTTCTTTATATATTATAACCAGCATTGAACTATTTATCCATTTTTAGTTTTACGACTTTGCATTTTCAACTTCTAAGTTTTGTAATTTGGAAGCCAAAACAGAAGGTGATAGAATAGTTCAATCAAGCCTTAGCACAAATTAGCCTTCGGGGAGAACTCTTAGGTGGAACTAACCGCCTTTGTGTCACACGGTTAGAGGAACAACAAAAGCATCTCACGGATAGCCCGACTCTAAGGAGATTCTAACACAGAGGTGTCAAACTCAAAAGCTAACTTGGGCCAAATAAACAATGCTTAACTTCAGGTGGGAAGCAACAAAAAAAAAAATCAGTGTTCATAGAAACAAATATTTTTATTTTCAATAGTACATTGTAATAAACATATATAAAGTAAAATTATTGTTTGATATTTGACATCTCTTCTCTGCTACTATCTTTCCTATTTCGGGAGAAATTTTGTCAAATTTGAGTCGCACTGAATCTCAATCACTTCCATTTGCATATTACTGGGTACTGAGTCTATATTTATTGAGAAAATCGAAGAAAACAAACAAAATTTGTCTTCCAAGGAATTAAAATCTTTAAACCTTGTTTCAAATTCTGTTCTAAGATTTGAAATTTTTTCTGCGTATTTTTGATACTATGCAGTACCCCTGGAATGGCAGGTGCCGCAAGCCAATTAGAATTTTACATTTTCGCGAGTACAATTAAAATGTCGTATAGTTTATAAATAAAGTATATTATAATTTTACATGATAGTTTCCTTTCTAATTAACATTTCTATTTTATTTTTACTTTGCGTCGGATATATTGACTGGGCCGCAAAAATGTTTATCTCGGGCCGCGACTTTGACACCCCTGTTCTAACATATGACTCCGTCTGCAACTGAGAATATTTTACATCAGCACTGTGGTCCGTGTGAGATGGAAGCAGAATTCCATTCATTCCAGCCATCGCTGGGATTCTTTAGAAGGCATGCGCTTTTTCCCCTGGTCTCAGTCGCTTCAGGTAAAACAAATAGGACCTTTACAACAGATAACCTGAGCAGAAATAACTATTTAAGAAAGGGATAATGAGCCAAAACACAGGCTCAAAAGATCCACATGCATATACAGGCTTAGTATGCGCGTTATGGAGTGCCTCGATTAGTTTAGCCATGTCAATCGACTTATCTCGTATCCTTACCACCAAGAACAATGGCAGGAGTAGGCTTTCGAAAAGAGTAGTGCCTGTCCAGGCAAATGGCTGGCCACACAACCTCGTTCTCATTTTAAAATTACAATGGTGGTGGTCTAGCATGGGTGCAAGTCTACCGTCCCCAGGACGGATTTCCGTCTTTCGAAAATGTTCACGGACGGAAATAAGACTGACTCGAAGACGGAAATCGGAATTATTTTTTTTCTGTCCTTAAAAATATTTTTTAGGTCTACGTTACTGGTCTACTTTCTTATTTTATCAAAAGACAGATGAATAAATATTTTTTGTACAGTATTTAAACTTGATGCATTATGGTAAAGCTTTCTTAAATAGTTTGCATATGTCGAGGGGGTATTGTGTATGTTAGGTATTTCAGTCAAAAAATTTTCAGTCTTGACCTTTTTTCCAACTTGCAGCCATGTGGTCTAGTAGTATTCTTTATACAACCCTGTTGGCCTTTGCATTCGAGATAGGCCGATATCTTCACTGTTCTTTAAATATTATACGAAAAGTCAAAGATTTACCTGTGAAAAGGTAGTACAAGAAATCTGTAGGAACTGAATCCGCCAGCAAACCCGGAGTCGATACGTTGTTGCCATATCCTGCTGTGTTCTGGGCGATTATTTATCTTTGTACTGTTTTAATTGAAATTTAATACTGTTAATAACATTTCGTAATATATAACTGTAGTTTCTCCTCAGTTGAATACACTTCATCGCTTCATCTGTATCATCGTAAAATTTCAACTTGAGAGGAATGTGATAAAAGTTATCCCCGAAAAATCTAAAGTTGTTTGGTTTTGGCCACTATTGTGTGAACTCTACCACTCATGAATTTGTACCTCCGATTACATTACTGCTTACTTTCCCATCATCAACAAGTTATTAATACTAAGCCTTGAAAAATCTCCCTGAATAACTTTTTACTCTTATGATCAGAATTTTAAGCAATGGAAACATATCTTAATGGTCAAAAAAGTCTATCCCTAATTTGCTAATTATTTAGTTCTTAATAGTGCTAAGTTACGGAATCAGGCACAAAAAAGTTTTTTCTTTTTTAAGTAAACATATATTCCCCCCCCCGATAGAATAAAAAACTAGCCTCAAACTAGAAAATATGCTCCTGATTGCTTAATTAAGAGAACTGTAAAACGTTTGAGCCTTTTAATGTTTATTTTATAGTTTTCCATCTTATTACTGGAATTTTTTATAACGGATTTTTTTTAAAAAACTGCTCACAATTATAAACTTTCTTAACCCAAAGAGATTTTCGTGAGAAAAAAAATTTCTAAAATAATTTTTTTTGATAATAATTGTCAAAAGATTTTGATTTGAACTTTTATTCTTGAACTTTTTTTTTTACATAATTTTAAGCTTATTTATTTTAAATAATAAAATATAAAATTCGGAATAATAAACTATGAGTAATGAAATTTCTAACTGACTGGCAATTGTCAGTGATGCTTGACTTCGATGATCCACTGTCAGTGAGCGGGTGGGTAACAACATTGATCTGTCTGCAAAGAAACCGAGGGTGCTTGGTATCGATCCTCGCTAAATTATATGTCATAAAGTGCTTGATTGCCCAAGTCACCGATTTACCAAATTGGGGAAGCCATTTTCTTCTCGAAAAATCAAAATTGTGGTGGCATATCTTCAAATTGTTTTCGGGAATGTTTGGTCAGACAAACACCAATAGCCCATTCTGTAGTTCTAGTGCGCTTAAATAAAAACTATTTGCTTCATCAGTTAATAAACAAATTAACAAATAATTATTTAAAAAAAAAGTTTTATACATGGATCTATGGACAAACAAATTTTAAAATTGAGTGCATAAGTTGTTTCATTCCTTTAAAAAAGTTCTAAAAGTTCTAAACTATTGAGTCTATATTTTCCTGATTTCAGCATCCCAATCTATTTTGATAGTCAAAATTCTGAATAGGTATAAAAATTATATGTTTTTTCAGCGAATATTTTTTGTGAATATTTTCGAATATTTTCGAGCGAATATTTCAGCGAATATTTCAGCGAATATTTTCTATTTTTGTTACTCGTTTAATAGGTAATATTATAATTAGTATGTTTGAAATTGACCCTTTAAACATTAAATTTGGTTTTGTAAATCGCGTAAGTTCTCTACACTTGAGTAAAAGTTATTCAGGGTGGATTTTTATTTTATTTACCGTAAATGTTAGTTAAAGCGTAAAATGTTAGTCCATTTATTTCTAAACTGTACGTTGGTCGTAGAAATGGTTCGAACTACCGTTTCTGAAAGTAGCAGCTGCAAAACGAAAATTGAAGAGAAGTGTATATTTGCACGAGTGAAGTTGCAATGAGCTTAGGTTTCAAGCAAAACGAGATGATAGAGATTCTGGAAGCAAATTTTTCTAGGCCTGGATTTGAGTTCGTATTTTAAACAAATTTTGCTTTCCGTTTTTGCAAGGCTCCTCCAAAAGAGTTGTGTCGATTCTGCAAACTTGTAAAGTAATCATCTGTAACAAAAGAAAAGAAAAATCATCTGAGAAGCAAATAAATGAAGAAAAATGTTTAGGCCTGGATTTGCGTTCGTATTTTAAACAAATTTTGCTTTCCGTTCTTGCAAGGCTCCTCCAAAAGAGTTGTGTCGATTCTGGAAACTTGTAAAGTAATCATCTGTAACAAAAGAAAAGAAAAATCATTGTTGTTGTCGTTCCTTATCCTCTAATTGTCTGACGAAGTCAGACAAGATCCAATAGGTTGTTGACCGTCAGTAAAACGATGACAAGATAGCATATAAGTCCTCCTTGGAAAGGCCCAAGCAGTCAAGGATATGTTCGGCTGAGGCTTGCTGGGCTTCACATTTGGAGCAGACTGCATAAGTCTTTCTTCCTTCAAAGTACGAGAGACTATTCGTGTGCCCACTTGCCAATCTGGAAATAGCTGTTTGAGATGCTCTATCACCTATATGAACAAGTGAAGAGCCCGGTTCCTTGGCCGCATACNATACCAATGATGAGAAGGGGGGGGGGATAGATGGCTTTTGATTTTGGACTGATACTCTGAGTAGGTAAGGGCTGATGACGAAGATGTTAAATGACCTCCTTGGCCAAGCGATCCGCTTGCTCATTGCCAAAGATGTCAACTTGAAATATCATCTGAGAAACAAATAAATGAAGAAAAATTTTTAGGCCTGAATTTGCGTTTGTATTTTAAACAAGTTTGGGTTTTCATTCTTGCAAGGCTCCTTTAAAAGAGTTGTGTCGATTCTGAAAAATTGTAAAGTAATCATCTGTAACAGAAAAAAGAAAAGATAAATCAGCTAGGAACAAATAAATAAAGGAAAATAATTCCGCTGATAAAATATCTCATTACTATATTTTCCCAAACCATTTCTTAGAATAATTTTCTCAGTTGATTAAAGCATGTATCTGTAGCTTGGCAGGAATCTGTAACACGGAGTGAGCTTGTGAGTTAAGAAGCATGCTGAATATCGTAAATGTTTCCGACTGTTCTGGACGTTTTCGGAAAATTTCGAAACAGAATGATAGTTTATTGTGATTATTATATTTGTGTGATTACCAAAATAACGAGTTATTTTGTCTTTGAACAGCCGATCCAATTTTGGGTTAACGACTACGAATGCTAAACTCCGTAGCCTTGTGATTTTGAACCAATCCAGAAGACAAGGAAACTCCTGGATAGGTACCCACAGAGGCATTGATTTGGTATGGAACTGGGTCCTCCGACTAATTCGAGGATTGCACCAACGATAGTCTCCAGTAATACCTGGATGCCCTCTTTCGACGGCGGGACAGGGACAAGCCTTGCTTGTTATGGGAAAATGGAGGACTTTGTGACTCGACAGATTTAACGTGCATCAGTCACCATTTACTGCGCGGGGAGTCTTCGGCTATCGGGATCGAACCCTCGACCTCTTGGACATTGAAAAATAATGAATTACAATATTTTGTCGAATTCGTGATATGATGATACCAAGATAAACTTGCAAATCGATAGCTGCAAATCAAACGTTGTTTCCAAGTCACTGATTAGAAAAGCTGTTTGTCAACAAGGAAAACACTTCAACGGCATGAAAAGTCAGCAATAAGTTCACCTGCACTTAACTTTAAAAGGTTCTCCGTCCATTGCTCGGGAATTTATTCGACAATAGGAAAGCTCAAATGTAAAAATGAAATATTGTTCAATAAGAAGGTGTGACCAGATTACGGAACCCTGTTGGACGAGTCATGGAGCATTTGTAATAGTGCACCAGAACTTTATGAATGCTACAGTCCTCTGTAATAATTCAAGTGAGATAGCGGACTAATTAATGGAAAACCCAGAGTGTGTTGGGTTGAAAAGGAAGATTCTGAAGTTGCTATACTAAAGTGTGTAATTGTTTCCTTTTTTGAATAAAAGATTACATTCAAGCAATGATTTTTTACTTTGTGTATTCCTTTTTTTTATTTATTTTTTTATAACCGTCGTTGAACGGCAGACCCAATTTTGGGTTTACGACTACTAATGCTCAACTCCGTCCTTGTCATTTTGAACCCAATCCAGAAGACTAGGGAGCTTCTGGGCCGAGTATTGGGAGAAATTTTGCCTTCGTGGAGGACTTTTTGATGGAACTAACCCTCATTTGCATTACATGGAGAGGAAGATCACGAGAACCTCCAGTGGTTAGCCTAACGGCAAAGGGACGCTAACCCATAATCCGTCTACCACTGAGTATATTTCACGTCGGCACTGTGGTCGGTGCAAGCCAGATGCGGAATTCGTATCGATCGGCCATCGCTGGATTCGAACCGTTTCGTCTCATTGGAAGGTGAACGCTAAATCCCCTGAGCCATCGAGGTTCTGTGTGTACTCCTTTACAACAAAAAAAAAGGTATTTAAATGAATGAGTGGTAGAGTGTGTATTGTGAGTTTAATTGTACATTTTATATGAGGTAAAAGTAGACACTATGGTGTACTAGTCTTACTTAATAAAGACTTTTTTAATCTTAAGTTTAACTTTGTTATACATTTACAATATTAAGGTATTGTTTTTTTCAGCTATTACTTCTCTTAATCTTTTTATCCACTAACAACTTGTTTCTTATTTTATTATATTTTTGAACCATGAATATTATATTTTTGAACCAAATTTAAAATTGCATGTACGCGCGTTAAGGTCAATTTATACTGTATTTATATTGTCTAAATATTTTTTTTAAAAGTAGTTGTTAAGATCGAGTAACTCCATCTCATCCATTTAATGGGAAATGGAATTTTTCGGGGAAAGAAGAGGAACAATAGATTCTGAACCCCTTCAGATAAGATAATTAATGTAGTAATGGAATAAAGCGATGCGTACTAAACTAAAACGAACAAAAAAATAATAATAATTTCACAGAACACATTTAAATGCTATATGACATAAACATTCTTCGCTTTGTTTTTTCTTTCAAGGCTTGAAAACTCTTTTGAATAGCGTTTTCTTAATAGATTTTGTAGTGTAATACCGACTTGCAAGAATTTTTTTTTTGAAAAAAAAAAAGAAAAGTTGTAGGATTGTACAACTAGAATTGTAGGTTTTTTTTAGATAAAAAATAATTATTTTCATGCATTTAAAACTATAGTGAATTCTTAATTTTTTTTTAAAGAAAATGTAACAGGAGCTTTATTACTTATGATTGTT
>NC_092212.1:84346991-84358837 GCF_043381705.1 Parasteatoda tepidariorum | reverse complement strand
TGAATAAAAAAAATATATGATTGTTTACAAAAAATAAGTTTTTGTGACCGATTTTGTAACTTAATGATAGTACTAATTAATTAGTATATTTGAGATCATCCCCATGAACCATTAAAATGGACAGTTCGTTAAAATCCGATCATTAGAACAAAAGTAATGTTTTTGCGTACTGGACATAACTTATAATATTATGCCTTAAGAGCTTTAATTTACCTGTTATCATAATGTATAGCAAAACTCACATTATGAAATGAAACTTAAAAAAGTAATCGTAGGAACTGTTATCGATATTATATTCTTGATAAATTTGTTTTATTAGATCAATCAGAGAAAAAATATTACTTATACTAATTTTATCAGGGTTCTTCCTCAATTTCAGAAGAAAAAAAATTCCCTGACTTTTCCAGGCATACCAGGTAAATTTAAATGAAAATCGAGACATTTTCATTAGAAAACTTTGATTCCTTTATTTGTAATGTGAAATATTAGACTTCTGGGTAAAAATAATATTTAATCGGGATGGAAATATCTCAGTTTGGACTAAAATGTGAAATTTTTATAACAAATATTGTAATAGATGTTAGAATTAACTCGAATCCCTAACTGATTACTGTTACTGGCAATTTTAAGACTGATTATTTCCCAGGTATAATATAGGAATATTCCAGGTTTTTGCAAAAAAAATTGCAACTTTGCCTGAATATTCCTTGATATTTGGAGTAAAAATTTCCCGACAATTCCAGGTTTTCCCTGTTCTCCCTGACCAATAGGAACCCTGTTTTAATGCGCTGACATTATTAGCAATTGAATTATTAACATTATCAACAATTTGAATAAAAGCTTGTCATCAACGTTTTAACTATGCCCTCCGCTACCTTGCATTCTTTTAAAAAATTTTATTTCTTTTCCGTTCTAATACCACAAGTATAAAACTCCGTATTGATCCGAATTGTGGATCCATCATGGAGAAAAATCCACTAACAAAAGTAAAATGCAAAGGAATTCAGAACAGTTTGAGAATTGAAATATTCCTTAACAGTGAAAAAAATGAAAAATGTTCTTTATCGCAATTTTTAGCTTTTCAAAATGAAATCTAAAATAAAACTTTTTAAACATCTACACCCTGGACAAACTTAGAGGTTTGGAACATTGAAGCAGATAAAATTAGAAATTCTAAAATCCTATTTGAAATAAATTTCCACTTCAGACGATATTTCAAAAGAAAGAGAAAGGGGGGGGGACAAAACAGAAAGAATTAGTCTCCAGGAAGAATTAGTCTCCAGGTAAGTGGTTCCAAATTTTTTTCGTCTATGGATGGAACCCAGGCTTTATATCCAATTAAAAACTTACTTATTTAAAAAAATTTCATTCATGAAATCATTTTTCATGAATAATCTTAAATTACGTTTTATATCAGACAGTTAAAATCGCACCCATAATCTAGTCATTAATTATTTTCTGATGTATGAACTGAAAATCCATAAAACAGGAAACATATGGTTTACTTTGAAATGCATACTAAAACCCTTTAAACTCTTCCAGGGAACCTTAGGGTTTCGGGGAACGCCATTTTTGAACCACGGGAAGCTCCTGTCAGGAGCAAACGATAAATTTTCTCTACTTTTATCAACCTATTAGAATGCGGATTTAAAAGTATAGATAAACATTCAAACAAGAAATAACCATTCTGACACAATCAAAACAACAAATCAAACACCTGCATTAAGAACGAATAACTTGCTCGTTTCCAGGTTTTTAAATAATTTTTAGTATTTCTATTCTTGGTGTGATTACAGCCCATTAGCGAGTTAGTTATCATACCATTTTATTTATTTTTTTAAAAAATGAGAATTATTGCATATAGAATGCAAGAAAAAATTTATGGATGAAAAACTTGAAAAAATAGGATTCATTGATGATAAGAAATAAATTGCGAATTTAAATTTCTTTAAGCATCTTAAGTGGCTCGAAACATTTCAAATATCTCTTAAAAAAAGCATTTAAAGATTAACGGAAAAGTCAAAATAAGTTTCCATACATTACAATAAGCTCAAGGCTTTAAAATTACTTCGAGGAAAATAGCTTTTAAAAAAGGCTAAATCTACCGCAAATATAAAATCGGAACATTATCTGAATTATAGTTAAAATAACTTTCATTAAAAATAGTTAATAAAGAACATAAAACATGAAAGATTACTTACATACAAATGAAACACAAGGAAAATATTATCCTTAACAAAAGAAGATGCTTGCAGAACTACCGTTAAAACTGAAATAAAAAATGTATTTTAGAATACTGAATATCAAAAAAGAAAGATTTGCTTTGAAGTTCTGACGCAACAGATTAGTAGCCAATAAGAGATAGAAACTGCTTCCCCCCAATTCTGCTTTCCCCCCTTCTTCTCAATCGGAGTTTTAAGGAAAGAGTTTTAAAATGCCAATTTTGAATTTTTATGAATTTCGTCTAATCCAACAATATATAAACGTGAAAAATTTTATATCTTCTGAAAAAAATTCGTTTAAAATTACCTTTTGACTTTTTCAAAGCCTGAAATAAACTGTATTTCAATTTCTTTTCAAACTCATACTTTAAAACAAAAAGATAATAATGTGAGTTTGATTATTCAATAAATTCTCAACTTGTTTTTTGTTCTTCCCAAATTACGATATGACTATCTGTAGAAATAAATCGGTGTTTTTAATGCACAAAAAACATTTCTTAACAAAACAACTTAATGACACAAATAATCCTTTTTTTTTTACAAATAAAAAAAATACATGCTACTTCTCTCAGCAATGTGTAGTTAATAACTGTTTTTTTTTTTATAATGAAGTTCGTTCTTTTTAATGTAATACTGTTCTGCAATACTATACTGTAATACTGTATTACTATTTCTTTGCATCGTTAAGTTATGTAATAGCAAAATGGCCACAAATGATAAGGGATATTAATCTTAAATAAATTTTGTTATTATGGTCGATATTTTAACATGATCGGAGATATTTTTATTTTATTTTATAACCGTCGTTGAACAACCGACCCAATTTTATGGGTTTACTACTACTAATGTTCAACTCCGTAGCCTTGTCATTTTGAACCCAATCCAGACGACAAGGGAACTCCTGGATCAAATATTAGAAGAAATTTGCCTTCAAATATTAGAAGAAATATTAGAAGGCAAATATTAGAAGAAATTTGCCTTCGTGAAGGACTTTTTGATGGAGTTAACCTAAATTTGCATTACATGGAGAGGACCTTGTTTCCGTACCTGTGAGGCTAGAAACGTGTGATCAAAAATTCATCAACTTCCCGATTGACTGGAGAGCTCAAATCTCATTTGGATCACTGTACTTAACACTAATTTCATTAGTTTCCTGTTTGCATTTTATAACCAAAATGAGTTTAGCTTGAATTAAAATTTTGACCAGTTTCCGACTAACTGAAGTGCTCAAATGACTGGAGAGCTCAAATCTCATTTGGAGCACTGTACTTAATACTAATTTCATTAGTTTCCTGCTTGCATTTTATGACCAAAATGAGTTTAGCTTGAATAAAAATTTCGACCAGTTTCCGACTAACAGAAGTGCTCAAATGTTATCTAATACTTTAAGCCAAGTAACTATAATTAAGTACAAATTATACAATGAGTATAAATTCACTTATTTTGCGTTTTAATTTTATATTGAGGATATTTCATGTCAGCACTGTGGTCGGTGCAAGCCGGATGCGGAATTCGTATCTACTGGGATTCGAACTCGGCTCGCCTTATTGGAAGGCGAACGCTCTATTCCCTGAGCCATCGCGGCTCTGATCTGAGATATTCCAACTATCAGCTCAATTCTCTAACTAGTCAATTCTCCAATGTTACACCTGTTTCTCAACATTTTGTTAATTTCTCTGCTATAAAGAATATAACCCAATTGAAGAAGTTGAATTTAAGTTAATTAGAGTAAGATCTAATATTTTTGGTTTATGTTATTATTTATTATTTTAAACAATTAAAAAAATCCAATTTTCCATAAACATGCAGTTTCATAAGCATACTAATATTATTAAAAAAATATTAACTAAATGTTTTATATAGGCTGATATCTTGTTTTAAAACTGCACTTAACAAGCAAATAAACACTAATCATCTAAATATTTCGCTAGTAATGCATATAAAAGAGTGATTAATAGTTACAAATTTACATACCATTAAATATCACTTTTAATAAAGCTTAATAACTTTCTTTATTTAGCTCCTTAATAATTGGTTATTTTTCTATTTTATAAAATAAACTATTTTAAAAACTATGAAACTTTGCCAAAATAACTAAAAAATCGGGAAGTTAGGCTGATTTTTAAACTAATAAAAATCCTACAATATATACTATATTTCATGTGTATTTAATGATAGCACTAGTTGCACTCCAATATTTGTACTTATGTAACTAATAGATGGTTTTTAACTATTCTTCGTCACCAATTAACACAATTTTTAAATGGATTTAAAAAAAAAGAACAAAAAGTTTTCTTCCAGTTAGAATTAGATAATTTCGTAATTATACAAACTTAAACATATGTTTTACATTAATTATTCTTCCTAAAATAACCTTATAAAAATTGAAAAACTACAATAAAAAACATTTAATGCATCTTAACTAGTCAAGAACAAATAATAAACTGATAATCATTCAATTTTCAATGTAAACAAAAAAAATCAATTGTTAATAAATAAAAACTTTTTTTAAAAAAGCAAACTTTCTATTAAAACAAAAAAAATCAATTAAATCATATTTATAAAACAAATGAGCGAACAAGCAGCGAACACAAAAAAGCTATAATAAATGTAGCAACGAAATTTCAAATTCAAACTTACTTGATAAATCTCTGACTAGAAAATGAATTTTTTTAAAAATTTAACGAATGCATCGCCCTTTGAAATAGATTACAAAACCTCTATTAATAAAAAAGGATTTAACATTTTCAAACCACAATTCACTGTAAATGTACCCATAAATTTTTAGTGAAAGTTGCACATAAAGGAAACAGAATACTTCTCATCCATTTGAAAATAAATAAACTTCAATTCATCTTAAGCTTTCGCGAGTTGTTATAATCTTTTACTTTACTCCCCCATATTTCCGATTTGGAATGTTCCAGCTAAAGTCGCCAATTCTCCTCCGATTGAATGTTCCGTATCAATGTTTAAATTTAATGATACTTACTATTTTTACAACTAGATTTTTCTAAAGTATATTAAAATAAGTTACGAAATGCTTTAAGATATTAAAATAGGCTGACATAAATCAAAACTAGATACAACAGCGAAGTATTTTTATTTCGCATTTCAATCACATAGACGAAAACATAATAATATGAAAAAATAATAATGAATTATCACATAGACAAAAATCGTATACCTATTAAAGTAAATAATTTTATATGGGTACATGATTTTCGAAATAGTTTTCATTTCTGTAAATAAAACAATTTCTATATCTAAAATTTCTAAGAAGTTTTTGTACAGCACCATTTTATTACTACCTTTTAGCTAACTTGTTTCCGTACCTGTGAGGATAGAAACTTGCGATCAAAAATTCATCAACTTCCCGATTGACTGGAGCGCTTAAATCTCATTTGGAGCACAGTTCTTAATACTAATTTCATTAGTTTCCTGTTTGCATTTTATGATCAAAATGAGTTTAGCTTCAATAAAAATTTCGACCAGTTTCCGACTAACTGAAGCACTCAAATGTTATCTAATATTTAATGCCAAGTAACAATAAATAAGTACAAATTATACAATGAGTATAAATTCACTTATTTTGCATTTTAATTTTATATTGATTTTGGATTCTAATTTTATATTGATATTTTTTGGATTCTAATTTTGTAGTGATTTTTCATAATCGATATTTTTATTTTATCTCCTTCATAGCTTATAAATAAAAGAAAGAAAAATTATGTTCCGATTTAATAAATTAATTTCGAAATAAAATGATGGATATCTGTATCAAATTTCATTTATTTCTTGAATAAAACTTACGTCATGTCTTTCATTTTAATTACTTAGGAATTAGTTTGATTTTTTTTATTTTCAATTTGAAAAATAAATCATCAGAAAAAGTTTTCCAATAAAAAAAAGTACCCATTTTTTTAAATTTTTCTATAATATTCATTCTTTCACAAAATTTTCAGGCAATTGAAATAAAAAAAAATTCAAAACAGTCTGATTTCAAAAATTATAAATGTTTTCTCCCACTAGATTAAGTAGCTGACAAGTACAAATGCTAGTAAATTTCAAAGAATTACTAAATACTGAATTTACTAATTTAAATTACACTCTTTAAGTAAATTGTGGATATGAAAGTTACCTTTACTTCATCTTGAGAATTGCACTATTTATAAATTGTTAAAAGAGTTTCAGAATAATAGTTTAAAAATTAATTCGCAATAATACTTTTAAAGTTAAACATTGAACGTTCCTGTGTTTTAAGCAAGTGAGAAATAATGTTAAATTTGATCAATATGTAAGCAGTTATTAAATTAAAATTGTGACATAACAAAACGTTTATCAATTTATTAAAATAAAACTCTTTGACAAATTAAATTTACTTTGTTTATTTTTAACTTCTACATTTCGAACAAAAAATAACTTATAAAATAATTACCTTTTAATCTTATGTGGTTTCATGCTGTGCGTGTTGCATCAGACATTTTTTTTTGAGTCTACAACTGTTGTTGAGAATTACTCCAACAATTTTGTCACATCTGACTTAAAAATCGTCACTGCCTAGTTACTAAAAACAGCGTCAGAATTTTTTTTTTTTTAGTCTACAACTGTTGTTGGGAATTTCTCTAACAATTTTATCAGAACATCCGATTTTCACTGCCTAGTTACAAAAAACAGTTTTACAAACCAATGTTTACAAACGCTAATCGAAGAAATTTGGCGATAGAGCAGGTATGACAAGAAAGCTTTCGCCAAGAATGCCAAGTGGTGACAATTGACACAGTAAGCACTTAAAGCTGGTATAAAATAGAAACTTTTAAATCTAATTTAATATTTTATTTTAAAAGCTTGTTTACATTTAGCTGATGTTAACCAAATTTCTTTTTGTTTCGCCTTAGAATATTATTTAAAAAATAATTTCTTTTACTTTTCATACCTTAGGTACTTCCACTAAAAAATGCTTCCCCTATGTAATGTACTTCCACTATGAAAATTGAATTAAACAAAAATGAAGATCAAAATCTAATAAATCAAAATGGAAAAGTTCTATGAGCAGCTGAAACCAAATTGTCTTAAGTAAGCAATTCAAATTAAAATATGAGAATTTAACTAAAAACCAAATAAATTTTAAAGATCTGCATGCTAGCAAAACTAGCAACAGTACTTCAATAGGGGGCTATTTTTCGGTTTTTAGTTAAATTCTCACATTTTAATTTAAATTGTGTACTTTATTGAAGTGAAACTTCTGATGCGACTTCCAACAAGGTTGCGTTACACATTTAACGCTACCGTTGTCATGGAAACTAGATTTCTCTTTGCGTTCGTTGAACGCACGAGGTAAAAGAAAAACATGGTAGGTAATATGGGTGTTAAAGAAAACAAAGCGATATTTTTTTTTAAATTCGCCAAGAATACCTTACTGAAATTTAGAACATTTAGAAATAAGCTGATTTCTTATTATAATTTTTTTTAAAAAAATATTTTATTATTAATGTTTTTTAACTAAGCGAAAATTTTCTTAAATGAAACAAAGTATTGTATTTAAAAAGTTAATAAGTACATATTTTTTATTAAATACAATTAAAAAAATACTTTGATGCACATAGATACTTTGCTTTAGATACTTATTTTTCTATGTTTTTTTTTTTATTTTTGCCGGTTTTTATTTTCTAATGCGACTTCCAACAAGGTTGCGTTAAACGTTTAACGCTACCATGGAGGGGGCATGAAAGCACTGTTGCGTTAAACGTTCAACGCTCCTGGGGAGGGGGAATAGAAAGAGACAGAGCGAGAGTGAAATTGTGAATTATAAGCAATGTTAATAAAGTTTGTCTTAAAGAAACAATATGATTTCACCAAAAATCAATTTCTACCCCTTCCTATTTTCATTTCCACATTACGACGTTTCACTTCTTCTGCGCGGAGGGACTCCACTATTTTTTTCCAAATAATATTAAGTTTTAAATATCTGTAAATTCCTGTAACGATTAATTTATCCTTTTTGTTTCGTGCTTAGGTACTGTTTTTTTATGCTGTTGGAGAGATTCAAATTAAATTGAAAGAGCTTATAGTTATTCTGCCAGGACCCGAAAAAACTCAGAAAATTTACCCGTCCCCGAGGACGGCTTGTCCAACAATGCACCCGTCCTCCATTGAAAATAACCCGTCGCTTTTAAATAAATAAAAATATAATTTTCTCCTATTTATTACAAACATTTATATAAATTGCACAATGAATTAGTCGTTACTAGGATTACATTATACAGTAATAAAAGAAATACTAAGTGACTAATAGTAACCTAGCATTTCTTTGATGAAATAATTTAAATGACAGGGGTCAAGTTATCTGGAATGTCAAGTTATGCTAGGGTACTGCGTTTTTTAAATGAATCAAATATGACGTTTGCCAGTTCCACAATCAAGCCAATGATTTAGAGAGGTTTCTGAACAGAAATCTGAAAGGGGTTTTCCATTTAGGTAGATGTTCATAATTGCNATTTTTTTCAAAAATATATTTTATTATTAATGTTTTTTAACTAAGCGAAAAAATTTTTTAAATGAAACTAAGTATTGTATTTAAAAAGTTAATAAGTATGTATTTTTTATTAAATACAATTAAAAAAATACTTTGATGCACATAGATACTCTGCTTTAGATACTTATTTTTCTATGTTTTTATTTTTATTTTTGCCGGTTTTTATTTTATAAGTGAAACTTCTAATGCGACTTCCAACAAGGTTGCGTTAAACGTTTAACGCTACCATGAAGGGGGTATGAAAGCAATGTTGCGTTAAACGTTCAACGCTCCTGGGGAGGGGGAATAGAAAGAGACAGAGCGAGAGTGAAATTGTGAATTGTAAGCAATGTTAATAAAGTTTGTCTTAAAGAAACAATATGATTTCACTAAAAATCAATTTCTACCCCTTCCTATTTTCATTTCCACATTACGAAGTTTCACTTCATCCGCGCGGAGGGACTCCACGCACTATTTTTTTCCAAATAATATTAAGTTTTAAATATCTGTAAATTCCTGTAACGATTAATTTATCCTTTTTGTTTCGTGCTTAGGTACTATTTTTTTTATGCTGTTGGCGAGATTCAAATTAAATTGAAAGAGCGTATAGTTATTCTGCACTTTTCGCCAAATGGAAGACCGACTACCAATGTTGAACCCCGTAGCCTTGTAATTTTGAACACAATCCAGAAGACAAGGGAACTCCTGGATCAAGTTACGGGTAAAATTTGCCTTCAGAATGGACTTTTTGAATAAATTAACTGGCGTTTGCGTTACATGGAGAGAAAATCCCAGAAAACCTCCCAAAATTAGCCTGATGGCTAATGAACTCTAAGCCATGATCCGTCTACCACTGAGGATAATTTACGCCAGCAATGTGGTTGGTGCAAGTCATGTGCGGAAGAAGTATTACGCTTGATGTGGACTAATTTATACCCTTTACATTACTATACATGAATTATTAACACATGTAAAGTATTTTTCTGTAACAATTTTTACGCTGACTTAAATGAGACCAATACTATGGTGATCGAATTTAGAATTTATCAGCGTTTTGTGTATAAATACTACAATTTTGTACATGCACTTATTTATACATCTACATTGCAAGACAGACAAATGAGGTATTATTTCCTGTGCATATTTTTCTAATTCAAGCCTATGATAATAAACATGAGTCAACAAGACTAATATTTAAAAAGTTGAAAGGTGATTTTTTTAAGTGTAAGATGTTCTATTTTTGAATTGCACTTATTATGAAGAAAATCCTCATAACTTCTGAACTATTAGTCTCGCAATGTAGTCTTGAGGCATTCAGTTCAGCGTAAAGGAATCTTTGAAGCATATACTTTGCTGGTTCAGATTCTACCTAGCTGGTAATGTAAAGTGTTTATATAAGTACGAGTTAGTAATACTTTTCATGTATATATATATATATATATAAAGTCTTGCAACTTTTGAACTATTTTAATGATTTGATTATAATTTCATTCGAGTCACTTTAAAAAATAGATGGAAATAACGTCTCACATGTAACAGGTACTAGGACAAATTTGTACTTTTTGTATATGAAACGCTTATAACTTCTTACCTTTAGGTCCGATCCTTTGGGGATTAATCTCGTTTAATCCAGCGTACAAAAATACACTGGGAACAATACCTCACTTGTCTGTCTGGAAGAAATTCAATTCTACCCTACAAAACAACCCCAGTTGTCTCACAAAAGGGGGGCGGAACGTACAGAGTAGAGTAGGGGAGTTTCTAAATTAACGCATCCAAAATTATGTCTACATTTCTGATTATTTGAAAATTTAGAGACCTTTACCCTCAAGTTCCGCAGTGGACTGATCGTTAAGACACGATTCCCAGTAGATCACCGAATTCAAGCATCATCGACTGAGGTCAGTGTGCGGGTGGGTGACCATTTAGATCAGTCTGCGTAGGGACCGAGGATGTGCGGTATGGGTCCTCGTTAAACTGTTCTACCGTAAAGTGCTCGATTTCACGCGCAGGTCGTCGGGCTACCAAAGCAGGGGAGCAGAGGATCAAAATTGCTGTCGCATGTCCTCGGATCATCCTCATGGATGTTACCCAGACTGTAGCCAATGTGCAACTTGAATAAAATACCTACCGTTTTCTAGTGCTGGGGTGATTTAACAAACCCGGGGTGCAAATCTATCAACGATTTCCGTCTGTCACACAACAGCAAAGTCACTAAATCCTATAGGTAATAAAATACTTCACAAGATTCCTCAATAGTTATTCTAAGAATATTTGTATTTATTTATTTATTATATATATAGGGGAGAGTCGGGTAACCCCGCTCACTTAAGGAATATTGCTTATATTTCTGTTGTTGTTGTTGTTAATTTACGTCGCACTAGAGCTGCACAATGGACTATTGGCGACGGTCTGAGAAACATCCCGGAGGATGATCCGAAGACATGTCATCACAATTTTGATCCTCTGCGGAGGGGATGGCACCTCCGCCTCGGTAGCCCGACGACCTGCGCGCGAAGTCGAGCACTTTACGGTAGCACAGTTTAACGAGGACCCATACCGCACACCCTTGGTCCCTACGCAGACTGATCCAAGTGATCCCGCACACTGACCTCAGTCGATGATGCTTGAATTCGATGATCTGCTGGGAACCGTGTCTTAACGATCAGTCCACTGCGGGACTATATTTCTGCATAACATTGAGTAATAATCAATATTTTTGTATGTTTCTATTGTTTTATCATCTAATTAAATAATGCAAAAAGAATAAACCAAAAAAATAATAGTTTAACTTAAAAAAATGTAAATTTAAAAAAACATGTTTTTCAGCTCTTTTCAAAATGTGTCGGGTAGCCCCGCCCTGTTACAAAAATTATTTTTTTTTGACTGTTTTTTCAGGTGTAAATGAAAATGATCAATGTATTGACAATAGGTAAACCACGTTTATCATTTTTATCACAAAATTATTTTATTCATTACATATTTATATACTTTTAGTGAATTCTATCATTTAATAACAATCATTTAATAGCAACAATATTTGTTGTTAAAAATGCATATAACATTCAAATTTGAAGCAATAAAATAATAATCTTTGCAACCGTACATTTATC
>NC_092212.1:84329429-84346633 GCF_043381705.1 Parasteatoda tepidariorum | reverse complement strand
TATATATATTTTGCTTTGAAGAAACAAAGAAATAATTGTGCACCTCATCATAATTATTTTAATTTCAGTAAGATTTGCAATATTTCATTGTTAACTTCTTAATATAGTAATACTAATGACCTCTTAGAGATAATTTGGGCATTTTCCCTTTTTTATAATACAAAGACAATACAGAAGCATTCTTGCACTACACTGTTTTAGTGTCCAGCTGTGGACTGATTGTTAAGACACGGTTCCCAGCAGATCACAGAAGTCAAGCATCACTGGCTGCAGTCAGTGTGCGGATGGGTGACCACTTCGATCAGTCTGCGTAGGGACCGAGGGGTGCGGTATGGGTCCTCGTTAAACTGTTCTACCGTAAAGTGCTCGACTTCGAGTGCACGTAGTCGGGCTACCGAAACGGGGGTGCCATCCCCTCTGCAGAGGATCAAAATTGTGATGGCATATCTTCGGATCATCCTCAGGGATGTTTTCCAGACCGTCGCCAACAGCCCATTGGGCAGCTCTAGTGCGACGTAAATGAGCAACAACAACACTGTTTTAGTACTATAATCTCATATTGGTCCAATTCATCTAGGGACTGCTGCACCACGGAGGAAAAGGTCGCAGGATCGAGTCCCGAAATTTCGATAGAACTTAAACACTTACAAATATGCAAGTAACCGAGCGATCTGCATAAAACCTTTATTTTGAAATATAAAAATTACACAGCAGTGTCATATTGTGTTTCTATGTCGTATAATTAAAGAGTCATGCACTACTTATAAATATTCGTTGTAGTTATATGGTGAATTTATATTATAAATGTGTGATGCTCTGTATTACAATTTGGTGCTTCAGCTTTCATAATTTCCCCCTCCCCGAGTTTTCTGGACTTTATTCTATAGTTAAACTTTAATGTGGTACGACTTTTCATTAAATATATAAATCTTAATTATTAAGAATGACTTTAAGCAGTTAATTGTTTCTTGCAGTTATGATAGAAGAATTAAAGTCACGAGCGTACATCCTTCTTGCGTGGAGGTGGAGGGTTCGAATCCCGCCGTAACCCTGGATGTATTCTTTGTGATATCCTTCTCTATTGTGCTATCTATTCTTCTACTTGACAAAAGTTTAAAAGCCTTAATTGAGCACACAAGCCTATAAATGTTGTACCAATAAACAATACATCTCCCTGCTACTTCTACAAATTGGAATACAGGTGGAACAATTTAACTAAGCATATGAGAATAAAAAGAAGAAATTTGATCTTGCTATCTTTATACTTCGGAGCATTTCGCAAGAGAACAATACTCTAACGGCAACTTCAATGCAAGTGTTCAGATTATCAACCAACATTCGTGATGCAATTTTTTATGTTACGATTCGAATTCTGAATCACAGCATTGCTTCTAAATTATCTTTTGTTAATAATGACCAACAATAAACTACTTAACCGCCGTAATATAACTGCGACCATGGGGTAAAAGTCTATTTAAGCTATCCAGACGCTTCGTTGTGTGCTCTCTGTTCGAAAGTTAGGGTAACCGAGTATTATTATGTCAATACTCACTCCAAAAATACTAGATTTTAAGCTAAGGTAGCTTCAGCTTTAGTTGGTAAGTTTATCTTTGTAGCTTTATAGAATTTTAGCCTCTAGAATATTTAGTTGTGTAGAATTAACATTTGTAACGTCTTAGAAATATTTTTATTAAGCACGTTTGCGTTAACAAAAACGGTGACTTAGAATTGCTTTCAACAATTTGCTCCGAGTGAATATTCAGATTCTAATTTTATCACGGAACTGTTGTAAGCATGCCGAAGGTTACTTAATGAAGAGTAATTAGCATTGCTTTTAAATGTTCGTAAATAAATGGCCCAAATATCAGAAACAAACTTTATTTTTAAATCAATGAAATAAGTGCTGCTTATAAATGATATATTTAGAATAACATTTGTCAGTGAACCTGCATTTGTAAAAATAAACGCACATTCACTGTCGAGAATATATTGATTGATGAGATTGTCCTTAAAAAAATAAAAGCAATGAAAAAAGTTACAAATCAGTAAAAATTTAAACAAATTAGATGAATCGAGAAATGGTTAAACTGCACTTGTGTGAAAGGTTTTCATTTATCTTAGATAAATTTCTCATGTTATGTCTAAATTAACTTAGAAAATAGAATACAAGATTGTTCTCTTTAAAATTAGGCTTTTCAGTCTGCGAATAATTAGTAATTTTGACTTTACCGTAAAGAAATGTTTTTAAATTTATATGAAATTTAGAATTCTAAATATTGCTGTGTCACAATAAGTAAATTGGCAATTGCATCTACAGTAATTGGAGCCACTCTTTGACTGGATTGTCGACTTGGAGCCACTCTTTGACTGGATTGTCGACTTGGAGCCACGCTTTGACTGGATTGTCGACTTGGAGCCCCGCTTTGACTGGATTGTCGACTTGGAGCCCCGCTTTGACTGGATTGTCGATTTGGAGCCCCGCTTTGACTGGATTGTCGACTTGGAGCCCCGCTTTGACTGGATAGCCGAGCATTAAAGGCAAAATTTAACTCTTAAATAATCATTGTTAGATATGTATGATTTATTTGACTCAATAATTTTTTATCATGATATATTCAAAGTTTATCTTGCTGTTTTGTGTTAAAATTTAGGTCAAAATTCTTAAATTTAATTTTGAAGTTAGTCACTCTTTGAGGTTTATTTTAAATGCAGTCTTTGTTACATTTATTTTACAAAATATTTTTATTTTTCAATTAAATTTATTTTAACTTATAATTTGAGAACAGGTTATTGCGTGAGAAAATTATTAACATATTTATGAGTAATTAGAAAACCAATATTTTGAGCCCCTAGTTTCTATTGAAATATTTATATGATTAGAAATTTAGAGGTTGGGAGTTTTATTCTGGTATTGCACGTTACTCGTACTTTGGTTATCGGTAGTAGTAAACTCTACACAGGTACGATCGAATTTTTTTAATGTATTCTACAAATCTTCATATATTAAAGTTCCAAGTCCCTTGCAATTTTATTTAGAAAAAAATTATAAAAATATTCAAATTTAACTGATAAATGAAAAATCTACTGCATGTTTCGAAATTGCGATTAATTTTATGAGAAGTGACAATTACTCTTCAAAGCAATGATAAAGATATCAAACCTTGAATTTTGCAGTCACAGTTTTTGATGTCATATGGTTTGTTACAGACCTTGGTCACCTGATTTGTTGTATATCGTAATAGAATTTAAAACTTGGCTATATGCCAGAAGTTTACAAGAAAAGCTAATAAGTTTAAAAAACAACCAAGTATTAACAAATACTTTTATAAGTCTATGTGCAAAATTTTTTGTTACTTAAAATTTGCTTAAATAGATATTGTCTAGCCTCAAAGAATGTAATTTTGCGTTATCATATGATTTTGGGATCCCATTGAAATTTCTATCAAACCTGATAATTAATCAAGTTAAGAAATGTTTAATTAGTTTTATAAGAGTTGGTGCAAATTTTAGTCTTCAAAAAAATTAAAAAAATCCTTTACTAGTAAACATGTCAGAATCGTATCTAAAAATCATTTTGCGACGGCTTTCACATGCTAATTATTATTAACGTATTTTAGCTTTTTAAGCATTATTACACAAAAAATTTGCTAAAAAATAAATTTTTCAAAGAAATTATGAAAATTGCATTTATACGAATTATATTGGACTGAAATAAAACGTATCTAGACACCTTAATATTTTTTTTAAAACAAAAAACATTGATAAAATACTGTGTTAACTGAAGTTTAGGAAAGCTCCAGATTCTATTCGTTCTACATGTTGTAAAAACACCTTTAACTTAATAATCTCGGATCATAGAGTTCACCAAAGTGGTAAACTGGCATTGCATATTTCTCAAACTATTTTTCGAAGTAAACAATCTGTGATCTTATTCATTAAATTTTTCTTCGTTGCCAATAAAGCAAATACTCATGAATACAGTTAAATAAGTATACTTTAACCTTGGCTAAGGGAAGAATGCCTTAGCACAGGCTTGTTGAGAAGGCCAAGGCCCATCCTGGGCTGTCGTGCCAATGAGAAGAAGTAGTATACTTTACAGTAACTTGTATAGTATTTAAATGTAAAACAGAATAGATTACTTTTTTCGATCTGGGCGTCATGTTACTCTTAACAATGAAATTTTTAAAGTTCTAAATACTGATTTCTTTTAAATGAATTTTTACTGTTGAAACTTGTTTATTTTAATATCCGGTCTAAATGTTTCGTTTTAAGTGTATTTTACTTATTGCTTGGTTTCTAAGGATGCATGCACACAAATATAAACAAAACAGCCAATACAACTTTCATTAGATTCAGCACATAATTGAACATTGTATATGGTACTCAACACCGCGTAATTTGTTTTCTTAATTTCGGGAGAAAAAAAATTGCAGTTCTGAGAGGAAATTTCTTTTCGGATAAGTATACTTTTAAAACAAAATATAATGAAATATATTGACAGGAATTTCTTGAAAGTATCATCGTTAGTATTTTTATACAAAGTTCAATAAATCTAATTTAATTGTAATCATTAGTTTAAAAAAAAGTCATAAGCGTTTCATTTTTATTTTTAAATTCTGTGCAGGAACAATTAACTTATTTTTAGGATGAGTATATGGGTTGTTATTATATCCTAAATATGGGCAATTTGATTTCGACGGATTTTATTTTTTTACTTATCACTTTCAAAAGTAGAGTATTTTTTTTCTAGTCTAATATTGTAAGTTAAAAACAGTTTGAGAGAAGTTTTAAAAAGTGAAAATAATATTGCTATTTTATAGAGAATTACAGTTAAATTATGAGAAACTAGTTAATAAATCTTAAAATAAGGAAGAAAATATCTAAGACTCTGTATTTGTTTCCAATTTGGTAATGTTCATGAAATCGAATTGGAATATTTTATTTCTTTCGCATTGCTTGTAAAAATCAATACAATATCTTTATTTTTAATTTTATTTACGTTCGATATCAAAGAGCTTCAAAAATTGGTGAGTAATGAAATGAAGTAAGTACTTTGGAAAACTAATTGTTGCAGTAGGTAGATGGCATTGATGTACATATTTTAAACTGGTATCAGCAACACTGTTACACTTCTAAATACTTTGATGCTACTAACATTGGATTTTACTAAACACTAACATTAATACTAATAATCTAAACTACGAAAAGTATTTAGGAGTGTTAATAGTAACATCAGGGATCTACAACTATCTTAAATAACAGGTCGCTACTGCGTTTAAAAATTCAGTTGGGCCAAGAATGTAGCGGAACTCTTTTATGCTGTTCTAAATTCTAGAGCATGCTGGGCTCTTAAAAATTGATTCTGATTCCTAGAAATTTTGTATTTTTGTAGATCCCAGAATATGAAACTAGTCAAATTTGTTACCTTGCAAATGAATGTATGCTATGAAATGCTTAGTTTTGTGTATGTAATATAAAATCGTGTGTGCAGGCTATGTAAGTAGTGCAAATGCTATGTGTTACAGTAAGTACTTTTTAAGGGCAAATCAAGCAATGCAAAAGAAATACTTATTCTATTGATGTAATTTGTTTAAATAACGCAATGCTTTTATATAAAAATTGATAATCTAGAGTAATATGGCTATAGATTTGAATATAGTTTTGAGAACTTTCAGATTATAAGAAATTTTTATCGGAGTAATTTTTTTTAAATGGAATAAAACATGGGATGAAATAGCCCGGGAATTTCATCTTGTGTTTAATTCCAGAAAACAAACTTTTCTCCATAAATTAAGTTCTTACTTTGAAATATAACAAATTTTTAAATTTTAGTATGCTATAGTGAGTATTAACTAAATCTTTCCCATTTACAGTTCAGTTCAGTTTCTAGAAGCTAATTTCAATGATTGTTTTAAAAAAAATTTAAATTCAATATAGTAAATGTGTATCTAAAAAAGTTGAACCAAATTTTAAATTCGGAGATCCGTTTATAAAGTAAAATAAGGAGCAAGTTTTAATATTGTATTTTAGGAATTTTCAATATGAGAGAGATCTGTAACTTCGCGTTCATTGAAAATATTAAATTTATAACTAAACCAAACTTAAACCTTGCGACCCACCTAAATCTCAGTGTGCAAAAGAATTTTTGAAGCTAATTTTAGTTATTTTCCAGTCTAAAATATTTAAGACTATCTAAATAGTTCTATTTTAATTAGAGTAAAAGATGACTATAATATGATAACAATTAGTGACAAAATAATTTAGATTGAAATAATTTCTCCCTTGTTTAAAATAGGCATTTTATCCAGATTCGTTAACATGAATTTTGTCTAATATTGTAAATTTGGAACAAGTTCCAAAATGAGCTCTCCTTACATACTTCAGTTATCACAAATAAAGTATTTTATCTTCAAATGTATGAAATAATTCAATGGTACACAGTGAAAACTGCTATTTCTTCTTTAAATTTAAAGGAAATCTGAAATAATTAAATGCAATGAATTCCTAACTCTTGTCCCGTTTAATTTTTGTTCTTTCTTTTCAGTTAAAATCGATTTGAGTTAAATTACTATCTTTAATATTAATTTTTTGTAGTGTTTCTTTAAAATAACTTTCTTAACGAGGCCAACTTCAACCGAACAACTTCAGCCGAATGTTAGTTCTCTAATTTGTTACGCAATACCGAAATCCGTTCAATTTCTATATTATATTTTTATCCAAATTTTTTATAAAATTACTCTACAATCTTAAGCCCATATCGAAAATATTCACCAACTTATATTCACCAACTGAAAATATTCACAAACTTAAATTTAAGAAATACATTTTTACCCTATATAGAAAAAGGTGACAATTCTGTATTAACACATTTGAATGCTCGCGGAATTCTGAGAATGCTGAAACAAGCGGGGTTAGTTCAAATATAATAATAAAATGAAGGTTTTCAGAATTTTAATTTACCATTGATAAGCATGCTCAGTTTTTGAAATAAAATTTTAAAAGTGACTCTATATGACCAAGTATTTACAAAATTTTAAATATATCCTGAATTTTACTATACTATCAGGTTCCTAATATGATATTGGCAAATATAAGTGTACAAATAATGCCCTAGAAATGTGACTGGAAAATAATTGCGACCCATAAGCTGTGGGAAATCAATATGGTAATAGAAAGTATTTTAATTTAAGAAACTAAAGCCAAATGTTTTTAATTTGACCCCTCCTGATTTGTATATATTGTATCCATTGTATATATTGCTTATGTTTCTAGAATAAAGTAGAAGCAAATTCTTAAAATAGAGATAATGTTCGAAGGGAAGATGCTACTCCAGTATGATTATCGTCGAAAATTGGTAATTTAGTTTGGTGTACTTCCTGAAATCCGCACTTCAAACACCACGACTTTTTCTCACTTCACCCATTTTTTGATGAAATCGAAGCAGATCTGACGCATGCGAATGTTTACCAATAAGAAATACCATTCCAGGCAGAGGTAAACTTTTTATAAATAAAAAAAGAACTTCGCGTATGGAACTCTACTATTGGCAATAAATCTCTTCTTAAGCATTTATACTATATTAAAAACTTAAATTATTAAATTTTTTAAATTAAAAAAATCGAACCTTAAAAAGGACTTGAATTGAAACGAGTTTAAATAGACTTAACACCATTTTTAAAGTAAATTTATTTTGCTTCTTAGATATTTAATATTGCATTAAATTTAAAACTAACGATTAAAATTGTATGAATCATAATTTTGTGGATTTTTAACGAACTTAGGCTGAATCTAGCTAACTTTTCTTCTTCCTTTAATTTGTTCTCAAATTGATATTAGTGTTCTATATTTTATGCTATGTATTGTAAGCGTAACCAAAATTTTTTATATGTTCATAACACATAGGTATTAAAATGTCAAAATTCATGAACATCAGATTGCATTAAAATAAACTTTTTGTTGAGAACATATTCAACATAAAGTATAAAATAGTTTTTTTTAAATGTCTATTAGATACCAAAACTTGTGACTTTTTAACTAGTTATAATATGAAGGGTGAACATTATCAAAATTTATTTCACTAAAATGCTACTATAAATATATTCAGCACAAAGTATCAAATTTAAAAAGAAAAAAAAAAGGATTCAAAAACCTCCTAACTAGATTTACTAGAGTGTGATATGAATATTGTTTTAAAAAATTTGAAAATTAATTAACTAAAAAGCTGTGATGAACTGGCATTCGACGGATGCTTTCTATGCATTACGGGGACATCGATCTGCAACAGAGAAGTTTGCGGGGGTGGATCGGAAGTTTCGTAGCGACTGGGGGAGTGTGGGGCATGAAGTGGAGGTGGTAGACGGCCGTTCTGCCTTCTCTTCGTGTTTCACAGTCATTCAGCCGTTTCGGAACTTCTCGGTTCATGCGTGCAAATTACTGCTGTGGAACAATGTTCTCATACTGTGTCGAAAGTTTAACGTTAAATCTCAGTGTAAGCAGCATTTTTCGGTTGTAAAATAAAAATTTATTAGCTTATTCATTAATGCATACTGAGCGATTATTTAGATAAATAAAAATAAAATTAAGGCAATACATAGGCATGTAACTACTTGCCAGACGCAGATTTGTTCAAATTTCTGAGTTTGTGTTCGAATAATATAAAGCTTTAATAAGTAAAAGCAAACTAATAAAATCTATTAAATTTTAATGAAAATTGGAAATAAAAAGCTATGATTTATGTAACTGAAATAGAGAAACATTTTATTTATTAGTGTGCGAAGAAAATGCTTTTTATTCCAAAACTAACTCTCACATTTTGCTTAAAGGTTGCTAAAATTTGAAATGAGTTTATTTTAGTCGGATATATTACTTTGTATAAAATTACATTGTGCTGGATATAGAAAAAGGATTTTTTTTAAAAATTAAAACGTGGATTTTATAATTTAAATTTTTTCTTCGAAAACATTTTCTTTGAATGCTTTATTCAGTACTATTATTCATATAATTTAGCTTTCCTTTTGAAATCAAGCTGTTGTAATTGTTTTTAAATAATTTTATACATAGTTGTACTTGAACAAAATTGTTTATATTTCATATTGAAGTTCTTGTGTGGCTCTGATACAAAATCTGTTAACTGCTATTAAGTTAATACAATTTGAACAAACCACGTTACAAAAAGTTTAAGCTAAAATTTTTCTAATGAAAATACGAGAAAATAGAATATTGAAGCTGTGTAAAAGCTTCATACTATGCTTTTTACTAAAATCTTTCTAAAAATTGCAGTTGGCAAATTTTTATTGAAAAATGACTAAAAAAGATGCTTTATATTGTATTTTGATGTTACAGCATTAAGTGTGCTTGTATATTTAGTTTAAACGGAAAAATTACTGTATTTTATGAATTTAAAACTATATTTGAATAAAATTGAAGTTTTTAAAGCGTTAAGTTATTTATCATGTTTATTTTTGAGAAAGTTATCCTTCTTTAAATATTGTTCTTATTGTTTTTTTGTCGACATAGTGATGCCTAGATGTTACATTATTTTCAGAGAGCGAAAGTTAAATTTTACCATTTAATCTTACTGGAATAAATTTAAAATCCAAAAATCACCGTATATTTTACGAATTTAGCATTGAATAAAATTAATTATTTAAGTGATGTTATTTTTGGTGTCTATCACTAAGAAATTTATCCTTTAAATACTGTTCGAACTTATCTTTTGCGTACATAGTGGTTGCTGGATGGACGTTACCGTATTACTTTAATATTTTCAGAGAGCAAACGTTAAATTTTAGCACTTGACCTTACTGAATAAATTTTAGTGCTTTTCTCTTAAGTTACATTGATATTTTGACATAAGAGGAGAAATAAAAATGTTATAATTTCTGTAGACCTAGTGGAAATAATTAACAGATGCAAGTTATCTAGGATTAAGGAATTTCTACAGTGAAATTTTGAATTTTATCCATTGCCTAGACAAGCAATTATTTAAACTTTTTATTTTCTCAAATATTTTTTTCTATTTTAAGTTCATTTTAGGAAGAATCCTTTTTTTTTATTTTTAATGAGAGATTTTCTTTGCCGGAAAAATTCATTGTTTTAAGATGGCATGACTAATTAAATCCCAAAAGCATGGCATAAAAGAGTTTAGAGAAAGTTAATTTTAAAGAGCAAAGAAACTTCAATGAACAGTTAACTAGATATCATTCTGTTAATCAACTCTAAAAGGTTTTTTTTTTTCAAAATTAAAATGCAAAGATATTTAGTGGGGCAAAATTTTTAGTTGAAGAAATATTAAAGGAAAATGCACTCATTTGAAAGGAATTCATAGTTAAACTACGTTTCATATCTTTCTAAATAATGAAACATAAAGTTTCATGTCAGATTATAAACTATTATTAGGAATCGTGCGGGTTTAAATTTGCTTTCGAATAATACAATGTAATGTAGTATATTAGTGTGCAAAAAATGCGTTGTATTCCAAAACTTGCTCACACATTTGCTAAAATTTGTATAAAAATATAAATTTATTTACATCTTTCGTATAAAATTACATTCTGTTGAATGCAGTAAAAAAATTCTATTTTTCAAATTAAAACCTGGATTTTGCAACTTAGGTACATTAAGAACATTTTCTGTGAATGTTTAATTCCGTATTGTTCATATAGTTCAAATTTTCCTTTTTAAGTAGAGTTGCTGTAATTTTTTGTGTAATTTTACATATAGCTGTACTAGAACAAAGTTGTTAATATTTCATAAGGAAGTAGTCTCTGATACGAAATATGTTAACTGCTATTAAGTTAAAATAAGGATTAAAACAAACCCTGACAAAAAGTTAGACAAATTTTTTTTAATAATATTAGGAGAGAAAGTTAATAATGAATTTGTGACAAAGTTTCATACTAGTTTCTTTTCCAAAATTGCAGTTGGCAAATTTTGCATCCAGTTTTTTATTGTAAGACTAAAAAAATGTTGCATTTTGATGTTACAGCATTAAGTGACATTGTATATTTAGTTTAATCCCAGAAATTTCTGTATTTCTTATGAATTTAGAATTAAATAAAATTGATTATTAAAGCGTGATGTTTTTGGTATTTATCACTAAGAAATTAATTCTTTAAATATTCTGATTTATTGGCTTTTGAGTACAATGTTTGCTAGACGCTACTGTATTTTAATATTTTCAGAGATCAAGCGTGAAATTTTAGCACTTAACCTTACTTGAATAAATTTAAGTGCATTTCCCTTAAGCTACATTGATATTTTTACATATAAGCTACATTGATATTTTTATATAAGAGAAGAAATAAATGTTTTTATTTTGTAGATCTAGTCGAATAGTTAATTAGGGATAAGTTGTGTAGGGTTAATATTTTTACAGTAAAATTTTCAATGTTATTCAATTATGCATTGCTTAGACATGGAGTTGTTTAAACCTTTTATTTTCTCATAAAAAAGATGCCTATTCCATTATTATCAATTAATTTTTAGTAGGAAACTTTTAAATTGAAACAAATCAAATAAAAAAGAAATTACAACATATGGAATCCGGAAAATGCTATTGGGAAAGATATTAAATTCATACAACTCATTATGCGTTCTATATGATTAAGTATTCATTTCTGTGAAAATGTGCAAGCCTTGAATTAAATAGAAATAAACCTATTCTTTGAAAGTTTGCGAGTACAGAATTAAATAAAATGCAATTTTCTGAAAGTTTATTCCATGAGTAGGATCGACTGACTTTTCTAGTTTATATGAAATGAAACTTATTTGTATATGTATAACTATAGAATCCCGTCCCTAGAGTGCGAAAATTTTAGCAGTAATATTCCTCTTAAGACAGTTTTAAGGGTTTTTAACCCTCAACGAAACGCGGTCAAACCCAGAGACAAACGGCAATGTTTTTTTTTTTTAAAAACAGGGTGCGTAGCCAAATCTTGCAACAAAAAATATGTACTTTAAGTACTCAAAATTTATTTTTAAGAACTATTTACATTAACAAAGTCCCGCAGTGGACTGATCGTTAAGACACGGTTCCCAGCAGATCACCGAAGTCAAGCATCACTGGCTGCGGTTAGTGTGCGGGTGGGTGACCACTTGGATCTGCCTGCGTAGGGACCGAGGGTGTGCGGTATTGGTCCTCGTTAAACTGTTCTACCGTAAAGTGCTCGACTTCGCGTGCAGGTCGTCGGGCTACCGAAGCGGGGGTGCCATCCCCTCCGCAGAGGATCAAAATTGTGATGGCATGTCTTCGGATCATCCTCAAGGATGTTTCCCAGACCGTCGCCAATAGCCCATTGTGCAGCTCTAGTGCGACGTAAATTAACAACAACTACATTAACAAAATCCAAAATAATTTTCAAAGACTTTACATGATTATGATAAAGTAACTATTTTTCTTGATTATATTAGCCATTGTAAAATGATTAAGAGGTTTTTCAGTTCGATATCAGACGGTGGAAAAGGAAATCTGAAATTGAGAATATCTTGCAAAATGCAGCAGAGAGTGCAATAATCTCACCGATCCCAGCTCAGTATCTATGCACATACGGACTAGCAAGTATTTATCAAAGAACATCTAAAACTATTTGCGCTTTCATACGCTACGCCGAAATAGATTGTAGTTGAGTGAATTGTGAAAACGCTAAATAGAAAAATGTTAAAAGCACGCTTTTGCGTAACGTGTAGCAAAACTCGACATGGTGAAGAAAAAAAAATCTCATTTTCGAAAAGAGAAAATTAAGCACTATTTTAAAACACCCATAAATAAAACACCTTCAAGAGCTTTTAAATAACGAAAATCGATAATAAGCACTTTTTAAAATTGCTACGCACCGTGTTTCGCTACAACAAAATTTAACGCATAAACATTTAATTTTAAATGAAACTGCTCCTACATGCAATTTTTGCCGCGAACCTCTTACAGTGAAAAATTTCTTGACACAGTGTTTAAAATTTAAATTGAAAAGAAGCCAGCGTACTATAACTGTTACTTTCCAACCTTATTGTATTTACTTGGAGAACCCCTCATCCTAATTTAAAGCTTTACCTTAAAGACGTCGGATTTTATAATTCGGTTTAGTTCAAATTTTAATAAATTAACCAGTTTTATCGCATTATATTGATTTTAGCCAAATTACTTCAGTTGTTTTGATTGTAACCAAGATTCTTCAAATTTAACCTCGTGTTTGAATTTGAACTATGATATATGACCTTTTAACCTAGTTTTAGGCGCGGCATAGCTAAACTATGGCTCTTGCACCAAAAATTTACAACACTCACTCACTCACAAAAAGCAAATTGAGAACACAAAATAGTATAATTATGAAAGTGGATCTCTCTGGATATGAGGAAATATTTTCTAGATTGATGGAAAGGTTATGAAAGAAATTTAAAGTTTCTATTTACATGAATGAATTTTGCGAAACCGCGTCCTATAAATAATGAAAAGTTTGTTAGCTGTACTTTTCTTGACCACTTAATGTTATCGCTTTATACCTGTAAAGTTTTTAAAGTTAAGTTAGACTGTGAATTTGACTTATTTACTATGATATAATTCTCCAACCTATTTTGGATAGAATTTAATTACTTTTGTAATATTATTTTTATCTTAAAAGTGCGATTAAAAAATGGCAAAAATAAAATTGGATTTTGTGTATGTGGGATACATGTATAATAAATATAATGCATAAATACATTGTGCGTATTCAATATTAATTGACACGATTTATGTCTATTTTATTTTTTACATTATATTAATATTCGGAATGTCTCATAATAATCCCCTAGAATTTATATTCTTATCAAAAATGAAGTTGATAATGTTTAGGGGAGTGCACATTGATTTTTAGATGAAGCCGCAAGCGAATTATAAGTAATCATAATTAGTTGGAGTGAAAAGGCTAAAACCATTGTTATTTATTAGTGTTAACCAGTATTTAGGTAAAAACTTAAGGTTTCTTCTCCTCTTGGTTTCCTCCAACAATAATTGATGATTTAAACAATGCATTTGTTCGTTTTCTTTATGCTCTCTACTCTCATTCTACACCTTATAACATATATATTTTACAGATTTAACTTCGATAATGAAAAATGTATAGGGTTTAACCCTGCCGGAAAAATCCATTGTTTCAAGATGGCATGACTAATTAAATCTCAAAAGCATGGCATAAAGGAGTTTAGAGAAAGTTAATTTTAAACAGCAAAGAAACTTCAATGAACAGTTAACTAGATATCATTCTGTTAATCAACTCTAAAAGATTTTTATTCAAAAATAAAATACAAAGATATTTAGTGGGGCAAAATTTTTAGTTGAGTGCATTTTCTTTTAATATTTCTTCATTTGAAAGGAATTCATAGTTAAACTACGTTACATATCTTCCTAAATAATGAAACATAAAATTTCATGTCAGATTATAAACTATTATTGGGAATCGTGCAGGTTTAAATTTGCCTTCGAATAATACAATGTAATGTAGAATATTAGTGTGCAAAAAATTCCTTGTATTCCAAAACTTGCTCTCACATTTGCTAAAATTTGTATAAAAATATAAATTTATTTACATCTTTCGTATAAAATTACATTCTGTTGAATGTAGTAAAAAATTCTATTTTTCAAATTAAAACCTGGATTTTGCAACTTAGATATATTAAGAGCATTTTCTGTGAATGCTTAATTAGTATTGTTCATATAGTTTAAGTTTTCCTTTTTAAGTAGAGTTGTTGTAATTTTTTGTGTAACTTTACAGATGGCTGTACTAGAACAAAGTTGTTAATATTTNTTTAAAAATAAACTAGAACAAAAAAAATCCTTGAAATATTTGATAGCTCGGTTAAAGCGGAAACTCGGATAACCGGGGCTCGGATAATATATATATATATATATATACATATAAAAATATTTCATTTTCGAAGGGCACTTTAAAGCGTTAAAATGGAGAAATTGTTGAACATATACTGTATATATATAAATGGTCCTGAATCTCTCCTTCATATTAAACTAAAATTTTATTATAACCTATTATAATATACTATACAACCATACAAATATTAATAGTTATAGAGAAATTAAGGGGCCTCAAGTGTCGCACACTATATTTCCATTGAAAAAGAGTGGGACATTACTTAAAAAGCCATTTCGTAACGTAAATAAAGTATTCTTTTACTTAAAAATAAGACTTTTTATTTTGATTTAAGTGCGTTTTAAAGCCTTAAAATGGAGAAATTGTTGCTCATACAAATTTCGCTCCCCTCAATATTAACCTATCATCTCCACCAGACATTATATTTTAATACACTCCGTATTAAAAGAAGACAAATTAGACAATATGAATTAAAAAAAAGAGAGGGAAAGTACTTAAAAAGCTTCTTTTCTCTCAAGACATTCAATGAACTTTAATTAATTATTTGCAGAGTTTGCGATTATTTTTATTTTTATTTTTATTCAAATACACCGTAGGAACTTTAATTTATGATTAAAAAAACTTAATTTAATTTTGATTAAACATTTATAAACATTAAAACTACGTTATAATAATATATCAGAAGCCCTAACTTTCGAAAATAATTTTTCATGATAATACATAGCTTTGCATGCATATCAACCATTTTGAAACAAATGCATGATTGAAATTTAAAAACTCGATGAAATAAAGAATTTAAAAAATACTTCAGGTGACTGTCTAGGTTTTTCTGAGGGGTAAATATTTTGTGAAAATTGTGATTTGCAGAGTTTGTGATTTTTTTTTTTTTTGATTTTTATTCAAATACACCGTAAGAACTTTAATTTATGATTAAAAAAACTTTATAAATGTTTAATCAAAATTAAATTAACATTAAAACTATATTATAATAATATTTTAGAAGCCCTAACTTTCTAAAATAATTTTTCATTATAATACATAGCTTTGTATGCATAGCAACCATTTCGAAACAAATGCATGATTGAAATTTAAAAACTCGATGAAATAAAGAATTTAAAAAATACTTCAGGTGACTGTCTAGGTTTTTCTGAGGGGTAAATATTTTGTGAAAATTTAGACATAATTTGTGAAAATTAAAAATTTTATTTAAAAATGAACGCAAAAATATGGTAAAAGTAGGGATTTATCGTTTCTTACGAGACACAAAAATAAATTTTAAGAAAAAGTATTTTGTGAAATTATTCTACTGTTTTTCTTAAGGTATCCGACTACCTTCGGAACAAAATTTTTGAAAAATAAATATTTTCTACAACATTATTGCAATTTATATTGTATATTAATTTAAATAAACATATTTAATAGAGAAAATTTAAATATACAGGAAATTTTTTGTTTAAAGAGTATTTTTTAGATAATTTTAATGAAAATAACTCATTAACGGAAAACACTCTACACAAAAAACTATTGTACATGCAGCTATCAAACTTTTTGAGCCGTTTCGTATAACCCTCTGAAGTGTTATGAACCTCAACTTAAATGATATCATGAAATTAAAAAAATTTATGGAGTGTTAAGCATATTTTTCCATTTTTTTTCACATTTTCTTCACATTATCTACTGCAAAATATCTCATAAAACAAAAAATAATACAGTTATCTGAATTCTGGAGGTCTGTTACATAACCACCAATACAAGAAACAATCTCTGAAAGTTTGAAGACAAATTTATTATAATTAGTTGAGTTATCTTGTTTTCCGTAGACAAAAAACAGCAAAATTGTCATTTTGAGAAAAACACAATTAAAGTTTATAATTACATTTTTTCTAAAAACTATGAATGTTTGTCAGTAGGAAGTTATTATATTTTATAGGGGGCACATTCCTTCACACATTTTCTTAGTTTTATTTAACGTAGCGATATTTTAACGTATTATTTAGCGATATTTTAAAGTATTTAGTGAATAACATCAAAAGTCTACTACTTATAAAGCATTTAACACAGGAACAATTTTTTATTAAACAACCATCTTACTGTATTTTCACACTTTAATATATATGTCTAAATATAGTTTTTATTAATAATTAGAAGTAAAAAATATTTTTTATAATATTTATAATAGCTCAAATCTAGAATTTTCTTCTAAATGCAATTTGTTATCATAGCAAACCGGACAACATAATGAAGCTAATATCACCATTAGGATCTCAATATCAATTATTCGATTGCCACACAGATTGTTTTTATCCAAAGGCATCAGTTCTTTATTGACATTGAGATCCTAAT
>NC_092212.1:84321937-84327630 GCF_043381705.1 Parasteatoda tepidariorum | reverse complement strand
AAACACTGTTTTTTAACTTTTAAAATCAATATATATATTAAAAAAATCAGTTGATTTAAATCAATGATTTTTTTAAATCCTTTAATTTAAATCACATTTAACAAACTCTGGTGGCTAGGGGAGTTATTTACATAAACAAACTATATAACACTTGTGTCAAAAAAGTTTCAACTAATATGAAATGCTCACTTTTTCAACATCTTCTCTGTACAAAAGAAAAGGGATGTTGAACCTAGAGGCTATGACGAGGGGCCATTTTTGCAGTGTTCTTCCTTTACTCACATAAGTGGCTCTTCCTAAGGAAGGATCAATCATTTGGTCATAATTTGGTTCATCCACTTTCAGTGTCCCATATACAAACACTAAACAATTTTCAGCATTCTGAAATAATGAATAATGAAATCAACTTTCCATAACTTCTCCACCAAAGTAATACAGGGTGCGTAGCCAAATTTTTCAACAAAAAATAAGCACCTTTTAAGCACTTTTCAAGCGCTCAAAAAATATTTTTAAGCACTTTAAAAAAATATCATAATTTGGCAGGGTTGGAAAGTTTCTGACAATTGATGGTTTTTATCTTGTTTTAACCGTCATGTCAGAAAAAGAAAAAAAAACTTTTGGCATTGTTTTTGACAATTGTCAAAATCAATGGATGTTATGGATGTTAGGAAGGAAATAAACTGAAAAAACTTTATTATTATTAAAGAAAATTGTATATTGCCAATTTTTATGTATTACAAACACTAAGAATTTTTAATTCATTGCTCAACTCATTTTTTACATGTACAGGGTGTTTACATTGTACATTTTCAGTAAACATATTTCTTCTAATTATTATTATTTCTATAATTATTCTTATAATTATAAGATTATATAATTCTTATAATTATAAGAATTATAATTAATATTATTTCTTCTAAGAACTTGTGCTGTCTTGATTGTTTCGGCATTTTTCTGGGTAATGAAGTAAAGCCATCAAAATAAAATATAAGCTACTGACCAAAAAATTTCGTTTTTGTCACTTTTTCTGACACAAAAATGTCAACCTAAAATTACTTTCTTAAAATATGAATCAACAGTTATTTTGATTGAACGCAACAGTCTTTGCAGAAATGTGCAACTCATGACGAATGTTAAGACAATTTCTGATCCGATAACCTATTTATAAAGCAGTTCTCCTCGTCAAATGACTGGTTGTTGTGGTAGGTCTACAACAAGTATTATTCCAAACAAACAAAATAGAAAAATATTAATAGAATATTAACTAAATAGAATTGTTAGAAAAAGTCATGAAGTCAAATGTGCTAAAACGATAAGATGTTAAAGCGCATTTTCGATGCAAAAGTTCTTAAACGGTCATTTGACCGCTTATGGTATGCTTAGCGCTAATATTGTGATTGCATGTCTTCGGATCATCCTCTGGGATTTTTCCCAGACCGTCGCCAATAGCCCATTGTGCAGCTCTAGTGCGAAGTAAATAAAATACCTACCTACCTCTTCTAATGACATGTGTGGGGTGCAATTTAGGAAAATAAAGCACTCTCTTGGCGATAAGCTTCTACAGGGTGCGTAGCCAAATTATTCAACAAAAAATAAGCACTTTTCAAGCACTCAAAAAATATTTTTTAAGCACTTTAAAAAAATATCATAATTAGGCAGGGTTGGAAAGTTTTGGACAATTGACGGTATTATCTTGTTTCGACAATGACTGTCGCTACGTCAAAAAAAAAAATAAATAAATAAAAAACACCGTTTGGCATTGTTTTTGAGAATTGTCAAAAATCATGAAATTTTTAAGCATGCGAATGGCGTTTTCATACGTTACCGAAATAGATTGGGGTTGAATTAATTGTGAAAACGTTGAATAGAACAATGTGAACTGTGTCTTTTTGCATAATTCGTAGCGAAAATCAAAATGGTAAAGGAAAAATCTCATTTCGAAAAAGGGAAAATGAAGCCCTTTTCAAAAACACTCAATGAAAAAAACACCTTTAAAGGCCTTTAAAAAACGAAAATAAGCACCTTTAAGCACTTTTTAATAACGCTACGCACCCTGTTCTACCTGGCCGAGAAATATATCTAAATATAAAATGTCAAGTAATGTCGCGATTAAATTTGAGATATTGCAGCCAGGAACAGATTTACAACTAGAAAATAATGCGTTTCGAATATAATCGTGATTTAAATCATTTGATTTTTAACGACTGATTTAAATCAGCTATGATTTTTCTAAAAAAAAACATTAACTTAAGCAAACATAATTTTCATAACATTCAATATGAACATACTTAGTAAAAATAAAATTATTAATTTAAGTTTAAAATGTTTTCCTATACAATAGTTAATAAATACATTCTTAAAAGTGTGATTTTTTAAAAAGTCTGATTTCATGTTTCTTAAGGGAGCTATTTTTTACTACATACTAAATAATAAAAGGTAAATACATTGAAATTACAATATTAATTCTTTCACAATTTCATTAAAAATGTATTGATTTCAATCAATAGTGAGTAAAAAAATATCAGTAATTTAAATAACTTTTCATCAAAAATTTAAACAACATCAATAATTGAAAAAAGTATTGATTGAAAAAAATATAATTTACTCTTCATTAAGTTGACACATTGTCTTCAGTAAATTGAATTTACTCTTCATTAGGTTGACACATTGTCTTCAGTAAGCAGAGCTTGTACAAGTAATATTAAAAAAAAAAATAATTCAATTCAATTCCTACTTAGGTCAGCAAAGAAAAATTAAATTTTAGTTACTCTTTTTATTAAATAATTAAAAAAAAAAGTGCGTGGAGTCCCTCCGCGCGGAAGAAGTTAAACTCTATTTCCTGCTCCCTATTAAATTATATGTGAATCAAAACAAACTAAAAAAATATTTATAGAAAAACAAAAGTTTCATGACTTTTATTATTTTTATGCTAGTGAAAACCAAACAATATGGAAATGAATGAGGGAAAACTGGATCCTACCACGTGATTATCCGGCCAATAAAAATGTAGCGTTAAACGTTTAACGCAACCTTGTTGGAAGTCGCATAAGAAGTATCACTTCAAGAAATCAGAAATATTGTCATTATTATTATGCACTGTCTTTAAAATTTTATCCTTAATCATATCTTTAAGAAAACCAAATTTCAAAATTATAGGCCTATTTTTATTTGATGATTTACTACTTTACCAAGTCAGTACACGCTTGACTCTTGACTTTGAGAATTTTATTTAAAATGATTTTAAGTACTACTACTAATGAATAAATTAAACATATTGTTACCTAATAGTCTTTAGTTAGTGCAATCGGGTATAATATAGCCTACGTCACAGGTTGTGTTGTTCCTACTGAATTTAACCCATGAACGGTATTTTCTGCGAGCCTAACTTCAAGACACAAATAAACAAACGAAGTGTTCGATCGTTTAAATACCTGCTAGCCAGATTTTATTGCATTATAAAGAAAAGTTATTGAAACTAAATACAACTAAATAAACAACAACAACTAAAACAAATAACAACAACTACTAATAACAATAACTAAATAAACAACAACTAAATTCCATTCGTTTAGCATTGCGTCATACGTTGTTCCTACTAAATCGAAGTAGTTGTGTTTTTTTCATATTATACCCAATTAAGCTTTGAAAAAAAAAGGAAAGTTAATTTTAACAGAAACATATTTGAACTAGTGGGCTGCGCCCCCTGCTCGCTAACGCTTGCCAACCCCCGAAAATTGCTACGCAATCTTATATGATTTGCTTCGCAAACCAAGCTCGCGTCGCTCGCTACTGACTTAGGTTCATTCAAATGCACAAAATTCTAAGAATTTAAAACAATCATTCAAATCCATATAACAACTCTTTTTTTAAAAAAAAATTACTTCTTTTTAGTGAATACTAAGTCATTAAAATTAATTTAAATTTAAATAAAGACTCACTGACTGAGACTCATTTTTCAATAAATAGCTAATAACAATAATAAAACAAATAAATTCGTGATATAAATCAAAAATCATCAAATAAATTCGTAATATATAAATTCGTGAAAAAAAAGCGCTTTCGACAAAATACTAAAATAGAGATCTATCGCCAAAGACTACTCACTTCTGCCTAGCTTAATAGTATGAGATTGTCGCACCTGAATTGCTATTTCAGTTTCCGTTTTTAAGAACGCTATATGTTGAGCCACCTCAGCTAGATTTGGCATGTGACATTTTTAGCGGCAATCATTGGTCGATTTTCGAGCGTTGCCATTCGGGGATTGTAATGAGGCCTTTTTTGTCGCCGTGTAAGAGAAATATATATATAGATAATTTTAACAAGAGTAATTTTTCGTCCCAACCTATTGTTAAGTTTCCGTTTTAATTTGGGGAAATATTTTGTAAAATTAGAGTCGTTATGCTTTAAAGGTTTTACTGTGAGACATATATAAGCAGAAAAAAGGAGAAAATAATCAAATGCCAGAAAATATGTAATATGTATACAGTATTTTCTCATTTTAGCTACCTCTTAGTAATATAGTAATTTCAAATAGCTAATATTAGGAGAATATCATTTTCTTGACAACAATTGACGAGTGCAGTTTCGTTTATTTCTTCAGACAATGACTACAAGCTAGAGCAGTTTCCCATCATTTTTTATTTTTATTTTATCATAGTACATGAAAACAACCGTAAAACAGATTAGCACTATCTGAATATATTCGTCATATTGTATTTTAAATTTTTACTCTTTTCAATATCCATTAAAACCAAGAAATTTGATTGTATACACATCTTTAAACTCTTAAACATTAACAACTATCACTTAATGCTATTTTTTTATTATAATATTTCGTACAAATTATCTCAGTTTATTTTACGTTCACTAAATAGAAAGATAAAATAACAAAATAAATAAAACGAACTTTGCAGATTCATAAATTTTTCTGACTTGTCAATGTTTAACAATAAGTCTTTTCGATTATATTAAATTAGAAAAAAAGTTTAGCATTAATGAAAAAACGGTTGATTAAATTGTTTTATTAGTTTCAATCAGAATCCAATTTTCAAGGAGAACGTCACATCAATAATTTATTTCTGTCCAAATTGTGTTTGACCCAGAAAATGTGGGTCAACAGGTGCAATTCCTTTTTTTGGAAAAAATCGAACGCCAACAAATACCAGTCTTTTGTTCTCTGCAATTCAAGAAAAGATCCGCCTTCCTCATAAATATTCATCCTCAAATCAGATATCTCTGCAAATAAAGTTCAAATGATGTCCAATAATCATTATCCTTGAAAAGGATATACATTAAAGTAAAATGTCGAGTTCCTTTTCATTGAAGTGCCAACAATAAATTAAGGAGCATTATTTGAATTGTGATATGCTGCCGGAAAAATTACTATTTTATTGTTAATATTTTTTTTAATGAAAATAGAATAGCAAGGTAAGTTTGATTTTTCTATGTTTAATTCAAAACTTATTTATGCATGCACCCGAAAAGTAAAGAATATTAACTGTTGTTTACGCCCAGCACTGAGCTGTCAATTTCTTAAAACAGTTTCAGTAAATATTGGGTTGATCAAAATAATGGAATTGCTTCTGCACTAATCATACGTAAAGAATTTTTCTTTCAGCCGCAATATTTTGGAAACTTTTACATGGCAAAATCTGTTATCATAATTTGAAAAGCATGTCTTCGGATCATCCTCT
>NC_092212.1:84300393-84320638 GCF_043381705.1 Parasteatoda tepidariorum | reverse complement strand
TAATTTAATATATATACAGCGGCCTAGGCCAATAGGCCCATACGCCAAATACAATGAATCATTTAAAAGGTCAACAGACCCTTATATAAATAAAATACAAAAATTATATGTATATATACAATACAAAACTTATTAACCCTCATATAAATAGAATACAAAAATTATATATATATATAATACAAAAATTGTGAACCCTGAGACAACCAGTAAAAACTGAGTGAGCTGTGAGCCAGAGCTGGTGGAACCCTTAATACAAGACAAAAAATCTAACTATTCACCAAAAACCGCCGTAAATACAGCTCATAAAACCGCCAAAAGGTGAAAGGATAAAATGACATAAAATGACAGTAGTTTCTAAATATTATAGACTTTAAAGTAAAATGATATGATTACGTGGAAAATTCATGTTGTTGTTGTAGGCCATCAAGGCAAGGGGGTGCGATTGTCCGTGTTTTGTAGTGGCGCAATCTATGACCACGTATTCAACTTCTGCCAGGACCCATACGTCACACCCGTTTGTAGAGCGTACTCATTAATTCATCCACAGATCGTAGTTTTGACCTGAACCAGAGAACAATCAATCTCCAAATCAGTACCCCCAGAGGTATAATTTGTTATGGGAACTTGGAGGACTTCTTTGTGACCCGCCAGATTTAACGTGAGCAAGTCACCAATTATAACATGGGAAATATTCGACCGGCTGGACTCGAACTCCCATTCTCACGAGCATGAGTCCAGCGCCCTTTCAATAAGGCTGTCCCGGCCTGGAAAATTCATTTTCGGAAAGTTAAAGACTTTTTTATAATCGCTTATTCTAGTGCTGGCGAAATAAGAATTGATTTGATAAGCATGCAGGATTTAAATTCTCGTAATTTAAATAAAAACATAAATTACTCTACAAATTAATATATCAGAGTTGCCAACTTACTCCGGAGAGCGAAAAATTATTTTCGAGTAGTAGTCATTTAATGTATGATACTTGGACAAATAAACTCGATTCATGAGGTTTTTGCTCACCACTACTTTGAAATAATTCAAAGGCATATGTGATTCGCCATTTTGCTACTGTCAAGTCAAAACAGATCCCTTAAAATTAAAATAAACGACATTCTCTCATCCAATAGAATAATAAGATACCCCAGGGCAGTATTCTCGGCTTGATATTACATATAATTTAAACAAATAGATTTTAAATTAAAGACCCTCACTGAAACTTTAATGACACCTAACACACAATTTTATTGAAAATGCACAAAAATGCTCAGCCACAAGCTACAACAACATTTTTAAAGCAGAAATGCTAATTGAAGATTCCAAAATCAGTCCCCTAGCCCATTTTTTCTCTAACGATTCTATTTTATCAGATAAATTCAATTAATTCTTCACTATTTTAAATCTCTTATTGATACTTATAATTTAATTTATAACACTGCAAGCGATTGGCGCTGCAGTCTTTTTTCTAACTGTTCATAACTCTGATTTCTTATTAGTGCAATGGCAGCTAATAGTTCAAAATTATTTTTAGTTTTTTTTCTATATCATGATTATTTTTCCTTTTACTTTTCCTTCTATTTTGAAAACTCATGCTGAAAATTACTTTACAAATCAAGATGAAAAGATAAAAGGTCCCTTCACGGTCTATAAGCCTTGAGCAATAATATGACTATGACAGTGAAGCCGTGTTAAACATTTTAAGAAATTGGCAGAAGTAACCGAAAATCTGAAAATTTTTAGTTTTTAGTTCTTTACGTGTATTTAAAATATTTTGTCGAATCCGGAACAGTTGGCATTTCTGATATATAAGAATACAATTTTCTGGGAAAACCGGGAGAGTTGGCAGTGATGAAATAGTCTATATCCCAAAATTGGTAAGAAAAAAGTTTTAGATCGAATTTTTTTAACCTTTAGTTTCCCGAACTATGCAATAATGAAAACGCTGGACAAAGTGATTAAGTTAAGCGGAAATTGTGGAAAAAGTGGTGGAATGTTTGTGATTAAATAAAGCAGATATTTCATTCTGGTATCTACAAATTGTGATAAAAATTATGAGATGTGGCATTATGTGGCATTTTTTTATTGTGTGGCATTTTTTTCAGAAAAAGATTTTACATAAAATTTTTTTTGTAGGACAAGAATGCGTCTTGTTTATCCAAGATAAATGTTAACAATGAAATAATTAGGATATTTGTCTATATTTTTCAAATTGTCTACATGTTCTAAAAATGAAACATCATACGATGAAAACGTAATCTCTTGTGTTTTAAAACAAAATTTTACCACCAGTGGAAGTGAAAGCTAACTTAAACAAATAGCCGACAATTTACGGCTTAAAAAATTTGTTGGTTTCTAACTTCTTTGAGATTTTTTTTTACTGTTTTAGAGCATGGTCAGGAATTACTCCCGACAAATAAAATTTACTAAATTTACCAAAATTTGCTAAAGTTACCAAAATCTGAAGTTACCAAAATTTACCAAATTTTGCTAAATTGACTAAAATTTGCTTAATTTACTAAAATTTACTTAATTTACTAAAATTTACTTAATTTACTAAAATTTACTTAATTTTCTTAAGTTTACTGCTTAAAACGTTTATTGGTGCCAAACTTCTATGAGATTTTTTTTCTGTTTTAGAGCATGACCAAAGAAGAGGAGGCAGGAATTACTCCAGTCAACGCGGATGATGCAACTTGGATTTTGACTGCTTCGTTTGTGATATTCACAATGCAGACTGGTATTTAACTTTCTTTGGAAGTATTTTTTTAAAAAAATATGATTCATATAAATTGAATGTGAATCGAATCTTAATGCAATATTTTCATCAATTCTTTTTTTTTCTAGCACATTTAGTGTTAATGCCTAAATTAAATTTATTTCCATGACTTTTAAGACTTTTGTATATTTTATGATTTCAAGTTTCATACAGACCCATGGTTCACCAAAGTTTTCAAACTGGTCCAAAATTAGAAATACATTCCGTGAATTTAAAAATTGATCAATTGATAATTTTCTTTGATCACCACACATATTTGGAAACTTTTTTCAATTGCTAAAAGTCTGATACATGCTTGATGAATAATATTCAAATTGCGAAATTAAGCAAACTTCCAATGGCTTCGATTTGTAACTTGTTACCTTGGGAGTCGAGAGTACAGATATACTTTCCTTACAAAATAACATATCGTAGTAGTAATAAATTCATGGAATGATCGAGAATTGTCTCATTTTCATTTCTTTCAAGAATTTTTTTGTGGGAATCAAGATTGATATATACGAAGCTATGACTAACTTGACAATATCATTCTCTGAAATCTTGGTCTACCAAAAAAGATATTTAAATACTGATTTCTTAATGTCAGTTAACGTAGTTGTTGTCAACTTCCAACACTTATAAACTTAAGACCTAAGGTTGAATAACTTAAACATGAAGAATTAGAGCATTTATCAAATTTAAAATACAGTGCGCAAAAAAAAACCCACTCTGAATAACTTTTGATCTGATGATCGGATCTTCGCCTCAAATATGCTCAAATATGGTAACCTCAAATATGCTAATTAATAAGAGTAAACGATATTTTAAGTTACGAAATCAGAAACAAAAACGTAATTTCTCTAAGCATACATACCTTTACATACCTTTCTTTGGACGGATTCAGACTTTTGCCCCCCAGAATATAGGGGATAGCCGCAATCTGGAAATTATGGTCCCAATAGTTTGATCACGAGAGAGCTCAAAAGTTTGAACCCTCTTAGTGTTAATTTTACTTTTTGTGTATTTTGTTATATCTCAAGAACTTTTTAATAGAATTAAAAAAAATTTTACACACAATTATAAGATTCATTTATCCACAGACAATTCCATGCCAAAAACAATTTCTTAAATATTTAATATCTTTTGTTCTTTTATTTAAAAGTAGTCGAGAAAAACTTAGATTATAAGGTATACAAATTTTTGCATCATTTTAAAGAATATATTTTTACACGGTAAAATGCAAAATTTGAGTAAAGTCGGTAATATTTGTAAGAGTAAAATTTAATTACCTTTATAGGATTTTGACTTTTAGAATCTGGTACTGTTTCCAAAAAGAATGAAGTTTATATTTCTTTTAGAATATATCCAATTATCTTTACAGGATTTGAATTTTTACAATCTCATGCTGTTTCCAAAAATATAATGTAATTAATACTTTTTAGAATGTATCCAATTATTTTTTACAGGTTTCGGGCTTTTAGAATCTGGTGCTGTTTCCAAAAAGAATGAAGTTAATATTCTGATGAAAAACGCCGTTGATGTTGTTCTGGGCGGACTTTCTTACTGGATGTTCGGCTACGGTCTTCAATACGGTACAGGACCAGGAACATCTGCCTTCTGCGGGGTTGGTTTATTCATGGTAGATACCGAAGACAACGACGGTGGTGTCTTCGCTACCTTCATTTTCCAGTTATCCTTCGCTACAACTGCTACAACTATAGTATCAGGTGCAATGGCTGAAAGGGCTGACTTCAACGCCTACATATTGTTTTCTTTTGTCAACACCATCACTTACTGCATACCAGCTGGCTGGATGTGGGGTGACCATGGTTTTTTGAAAAAATTAGGAGCCATAGATTTTGCTGGTTCATGTGCTGTGCACTTAACTGGAGGTGCATCGGCTCTGGTGGCGGCTTCTATGTTAAAACCGAGACTGCATAGATATGATCAGAGCACAGCTTCATTAGCAATGGGCGACCCAGGAAATGCTATAATGGGACTGTTTACTTTGTGGTAAGTTGTGATACTAAATCTCTATGCTCTAGAAATTGTAAAATTTAACTGTAGTTTAAAAATCCTAGTGGTATCCATTCATCGAATTCTATCACAACTATAATTCTGGTGAGGGAGCACTGTAGTGCGTCTACCAGTACAAAATTCAAATTCGCTAGTATATATGACATGTTAGCTCTATTCTATGATGGAGTACCTTTTCATGGATGAAGGTTGACATGGCCGATAACTACACTCACCACAAGTCTTTAATGGAGATGAGTTTGCCTCAATTTATAATATGGAAGTTCAATAGTCTTCTGGGTAGGGATCAAAATTGTGCAGTGTTGAACATAAATGACGGATTATCCGATCTGTATTGACTGTTCACCGTCGGTAATAAAATAAAATGTTGAGGTTAAATCTGGTCATGTAATTTGCCATTTTGGTAAATTACAAAACATTGATCTCGATGATCATGCAATTCATGCAACATGAATCATGCAACATGGATAGTGCGTTTTTTCAAGTTTAAGTGCAAAAATCAGTCGGAAGTAGTAACCCAGATGTGTTACGACGAATTGTAACCCCTGGTGTCATCTGCCCTTAGCTTTACATAGTCAATCAACCATCCATGCAACGCGATGGCTCAGGGGATCGAGCTTTCGCCTTCCAATGAGGCGAACCGGGTTCGAATCCCAGTCCATACGAATTCCGTATCCGGCTTGTACCGATCACAGTGCTTACGTGAAATATTCTCAGTGGTAGATGGTTAGAGTCCCTTGCCGTCAGGCTAACCGTGGGAGGTTCTCGTGGTCTTCCTCTCCATGTAACGCAAATGCGGGTTAGCTCCATCAAAAAGTCCTCCACAACAGCAAATGTCTCCCTATACTCGATCCGGGAGTTCCCTTGCTTTTTGGATTGGGTTCAAATTACAAGGCTACCGAGTTGATAATTAGTAGTCGTATCCTTATAAAATTGGGTCGGCGGTTCAACGACGGTTATAATGTAAAATAAAATCAACCATCCATGCGGCTGGGATAGCCTGGTTGGTAGGGCACTGGGCCCATGTCCAAGAGGGCGTGGGTTCGATTCTCGCTGGCCGAAGACTCCCCGTGTAGTAAATGGGGACTGATACACGTTAAATCTGTTGAGTCACAAATTCCTCCATATTTCCATAACAAATCAATACCTCTAGGGGTGCTGATCCAGGAGTTCCCTTGTCTTCTGGTTTGGTTCAAAATTACAAGGTTACGGAGTTGAACATTAGTAGTCTTACACCCAAAATTGTGTCAGATGTTCAACGACTGTTATAAAATTATAAAAATATTTTTTCTACTTTATGTTTTACTTGACCTTACTCCTTATATGTTTTTTTAAACTGTATTTTTAACACTTTTATTTTTGGTCACTTTTACTCTTTCAGACGTGTTAAGCGCTTTTGACTTGTTTTTAAGAATTCTGATTCTCCTCAAGATCCCTTTGATCTTTAATTTTAAGTCTGACACACTTGGACTTTTTGCCGTTCGGGGCTTTTCCCACCCATGGAGAACTTTTAGTCGTTGGTCACCTCTTTCGTGATAGCTATATGTATTTGCTCCGAAATTTTTTATTGGTTCTAACTCTAAGCTCCTTTTGGAAATATTATGATTGATTTTAAATTCTATAAATCTCATTGGGGATGCTGAATTATCTGTTTTTGCACGGACACATCTTGCGCTCATTATCCACTTCATTTTTTTAACTTTCCTACATGGTTCAGAATACTTGATTTATTGTTTTGAGTTCACGCGTAATCGATATTGCGATATTTTCTAATGTGTATCAATCTTTATTACTTTTAATTTTACTTTACTGTAATTTTGAAGTGTTTAGTTCTCGCGTGGCAACAGACCAAATCCTTATCTGGCAGCTCCTCCGGGGGTAGGTCGGTCACTATTAATCTTTAGTTATGTGTTTAATGCTTCTCAGAAACTGATATTTGGTGTTTTGATATCTGTTTCTTAGCATTTTTTTTTCTCCATCTTTTCTTACTCATACTTATTTGATCCTTTTAGGTGGGGATGGCTAGTATTTAATACTGGTAGCAGCTTCGGAATAACCGGAAATAAATGGCAATACTCAGGAAGGTAACTTTTCCAAAACTTTTAATACATGCAGACACTGGCTAAATTATTAGAAGCACTATAAGATTCTATGTAATATCTTAATTATCAGTTGATACTATACAGCATTATTTATTTTACGCCACCGAAACCGGTTTGCACTTGTTTACGTTCAATGGGTAAAATTAGACTATAGATAATATAAATTCGAAAATTGACTTGGACGATATATTATATGAATATAGAATATTGATTATATCAAGTATTATATTATTATATTAAAATAATTAGATCAAAATATGAGACGTACTGTAAAGTTTTAATAATTACATGTTTTGCACGAGTTTATAGGCAATAGTTTTATATTTAAACACACATGTAATGGGTTTTTATTCAGGAGATTTTTCATATATTTCCCATTTGTATTTATTTTTAACGTATTGCATTACAATGTTAACCAATTGATACACAAACGTAAATAAGTGCAAACCGGTTTCAGTCGAGTAAAAACACTAAAGCTGTATAGTATCACCTGATAATTAAGATTTTACATAGAATCTTATAGTGCGTCTAATAATTAGGCTAGGGACTGTAGGTTAGAATTAGTTACTTAACATATAAAAATCATTTAGTTGTCGATCAAAAGTAAATGACCAGTTTTTAATTTATCTCAGTGTGATATTTATATATAAATCTGTCTCCAATGGGATATTTTTAACAGTTTAATTATTCCTTTCAGAGCTGCTATCAATACTATAAATGCGTCTCTAGGAGGAGGTGTCACTGCGCTTATAGCAACGTAAGTTTTTTTCTTTATCAACATGATTATTAAAAACAATTTTTTCAAAACTGTCATCAGAACATAAACGACATCAATTTGACATTCGGTTAAACTATTTACATGCAGTGATAGAAAAATTCTTAAAATTCTAATTTAATCAAATATTATCCCTTACCTTTGCTACCACTAGATAAATCATCTCCCGAAACTGCAGAAACTCTCTAAAAAATTAAAGAAATGCTTAAAAAGTTTGTATAAGATAATTGAGCTTAATTATCGTGATAAAAAACTTTTTTTCTGAAGTGCGATAAGGTGGTGCGACTGTTCTTGTTTTCCACTAGCGCCATCTATGGCCAAGAATTCGACTTTAAGTCACACCCGTTTATTAGGTGGACAAATTTATACATCAATTCATTTAACTGCAGATCGTATTTTTGAACTGAACTACAGAAGGATCAATCTCCAATCCAGTAACCTCAGTGGAATAATTTGTTATGGGAACATGGTGGACTTTGTGACCCAGCAGATTTAGCGCCTACCAGTCATCATTTACTGCACGGGGAATATTCTGTCGGTTGGATTCGAACTCCCATTCTCACAAATTTGAGTCCAGTGCCCCGCAACCAGGCTATCCGTTTAATATGCTGAAGTATAATTATTAAAAAAAAAATTCAAACAAATTTTTCAAACCTTTTATCAGAACATACATGACATCTAATTGACATTCGGTTAAACTATTTACATGCAGTTATGGAAAAATTCTTTTAATTCTAATTTAATAAAATATTTCGTGTTACCTTTGCGACCACTAGGAAAAATCATTTACTGAAACTGCAGAAATTCCCTAAAATTAAAAGAAATGCTTAAGAAGTGTGTATAAGATAATTTATATTATCGTTTAATTATCGTGATTAGCTATTTTTTTCCTGAAGATTTCATTTTTACATAAGGTATTTAATAATGTATCTATAATTTCTAATTCGCAACAGCATTTGAAAAAAAACCCAGCTTCATGAAAATCGTTAAGTGTTTCACTTAAAACTTTCTCAACTGAAAACGCGTTGAACATTTCAGTTGTATTACACCCATATAAACGATTCTGTAGTGGAAATGAACTTTTCAGATATGAACCCAAATGACCATGACACTCTAGGTAGAAGGATTACTAGTCGCGTAACACTCTCAGACGCAATTCAGCTATGGTGTTTTTGCTAACATACATGTGGGAGTAAGTGCAGCATAGGTGTAAATAACGACGATAATTTAACAACATAACAATTTAATAGAAATAAAAGGGATAGAAGGATATAACAGTTAACGTTATTGACATGACTCGTGAGAGCTGCCTTCGCGCAGTGGTCTCCGGAATGCATGTGACTAAGAATTAGAGTGTTCTATGGTATAAAGTAAGAGTTAATTATTAATTCGGGAGTTTCCCTTCGGGACTTCCCCTTCTGGACTGGCTGACGCCTCTCAATGTCAAGAGCATGATGCAACTTCTTTTAATATTACAAGATGGTGGATGACGCAATGTTCGCAGTTGTTACACTATGGCAGTGTTTCCCAAAGTGTGGAACGCGTACCCCCAGGGTTACGGGAACAGTTTAGCGGGGGTTCGCGTTCTTATGCGAAATATCTTACAACATATGAAAATTTCAAAAAATTTTATTTAAAAACAAAACTAACCATGAAAATTTACGATTACGTATTTTTCTAATGGCTATTTTTCGCAGAGTTAACAGTTAATAATTAGTGGTGTCAACAGCCAGTTGTGATTTTTAACTTTTGCGCATTTTTTGTAGTAAAAAATACATTCATTTTTTATTAGGGGTACACAGCGTTACGAAAAATTTAGGAAGGGTACACAAAATTCATAAGTTTGGGAAACACTGCACTATGGTATTGAAACCTACATACATGTCTTTAGAATTTCGGTTTTGCTTGTCTTTGATTTCTAACTTTTTATTCAAATTGTTATTAATTTCTTTTTTTTATATAATTTTTTTTAAATCTCACTTCGTATCGTTAGTTTTATTTATTTAATATTTTCTAATATACAATAATTATATATTTTCATTTCCAGATATCTAAAAAATAGGTCCTTTGGCGTGAGCGACACTGTCAATGGTATATTAGGAGCATTAGTTGGAGTAACAGGTATAATTACAATACAATGACATTTCAATGAACATATTTATTAGCGTGAAGTACCCTTTCGTTACAAGCGCCGGTTTAACACGGCGTGATACAATTTAAAAACCAGTAATATTGTTTCTGTGATTGTCCGAAATCACGAGGGTGCTGGGTCCGTGTCCAAGAGGTCGTGATTTCGATCCTCGCCGACCGAAAACTATCCGTGTAGTAAATGGTGACTGATGCACGTTAAATCTGTCAAGTCTCAAAGTACTCCATGTTCCCATAACAAATCATACCTCTGGGGGTACTGATCCAGGAGTTTCCTTGTCTTCTGAATTGGTTCAGAATTACAAGGCTACGGAGTTGAACATTAGCAGTCGTAAACCCAAAATTGGGTTGACTGTTCAACGACGGTTATAAAATAAAATAAAATGGCTCAGGGGATAGAGCGTTCGCCTTCCAATGAGGCGAACCGGGTTCGAATCCCAGTCGATATGAGTTCCGCATCCGGCTTGTACTGACCACAGTTCTGACGCGAAATATCCTCAGTGGTAGACGGATCATGGGCTAGAGTAGCCTTGCCGTCAGGCTAACCGTGGGAAGCTCTCGTGGTCTTCCTCTCCATGTAACGGAAATGAGCTTTAGCCCCATCAAAAAGTCCTCCACGAAGGCAAATTTCTCCCAATACTTGATCTAGGAGATTCCTTGTATTCTGGATTGGGTTCAAAATTACAAGGCTACGGAGTTGAACATTAGTAGTCGTAAATCCATAAAATTGGGTCGGCTGTTCAACGACGGTTATAAAATAGAATAAAATGAAATTGTCGCTGGGTTAGAGTCCATTTGCAGTCAGGATAACCAAGGGAGGTTTCGTGGTTTTCCTCTCCATGTAACACAAATGCGGCTTAGCTCCATCAAATAGCCCTCCTCGAAGGAAAATTTCTCCTAATACTTTATCAAGGAGTTACCTTGCCCTCTGCATTTTGTCTAAAACTATAAGGCTACTGAGTTGAACATTAGTAGTTGTAAACTCAAAATTGGGTTGTCTGTTCAACGGTAATTATAAAATAAAATAAAATATTTCATGTTGAATGGAAAAGGCCCATCTGATGCTTCAGACTCCCTGTTCGAACTGTTATATATGTATATATATATATGTGTGTGTGTTTGTTTTGAATATATATACATATATTCTGAAAATTAAATAAAAATATATTTTCTGAAACTGCAGAGAATCCGTAGTAATTGGAGTCTCTGTTATCATAATTCAGCAAACGTAGAAATAATAATGTAAACACCCGTTACCAATTTTAAAAAAAACAAGTACGACTAGTGCAAAAATTAGAATTCAACAACATGCATTTGTTATTATAGTTGGAATTTCAAAACTTAAATTTACTTCTATTCTTTGCAAATAATTTTTTTGCTAACATCGTTTCTAAGAAATAAACGCTTATTTCCATGGTTAAATAGTACAGCGACTTGCATTTGCTGTAGTAGTTGTATTTATTAAAAAAAGAAAATAATAACTTTAACCATTTTACCTTCTTTCACGCAACGTTTTTTATAAATTTTTAAGAGAAGACAATTCCTCTTTTTATTAATAAAAGTGGTAGAACAAGTGTTTCATCAATAACAGGTACTTTTCGGTAACTAAATAACTCTATCTACTTTAATATAATGATATATATGTTACTGTGAATGACCAAATTTGGTGATTGTTCCACCGGTGAATGTTGACAATCAAATAGTCGCTTTGGTAAATGTCCGAGATATATACTAAGTCTAGTTAAGTGCAACTGTCCGGGCTCGGTATGTCCTACATTAATGTTTTATTAAGGTTCAGTGCCACTGCCCGGTATACCCTACACTGATGTTTCTCATAATCTATCCTCAGCAGATATTAAAATATCGAATAAATATAATAATATCGACGAATAAATTAAATATCAAATCGGATATAACAAATATTTCGGACATTCATCAAAGCGACTATGTGATTGCTGACATTCTCGTGATTTCGGTCATTGACGGTAGCATCTCTAGAAACTTTAACGCACTTTTCGTATAGTTTTTTCATTTGATGTGGTAGTAAAATGTGTACTTTCTATTCATTCCCTACATTTATAAACTAAATTAAAACTTGTTTTGACCATCGCTTCATTTAAATATATTTAACATAGATATAAAAGTATGGTATTCTCAATGGTGGTATTAAACTTTTATTAAATACAGAGAATATTTCCTATAATTGTAATTCAGTTTTTAATTTACTACCACTTATCTACCGTATCTGTGACTTTGTTATGATGATGACCCAGGCGTCCTGCTAATACTACTCGTTTCTCGATTGCTCATCACACTAAAGTTACCAATTCATCGTCGCTGCGGCTGCGACTGATTTGGGTTACTCGCATACCGTGGTTCCGATTAATTGTCGTGTTTTAAACTGTATATATTTGAGATTAAATTAATGTTGTGATAATTTAGGGGAATGTTGTTGTTGTTACTTTACGTCGCACTAGAGCTGCACAATGGGCTATTTTCGACGGTCTGGGAAACATCCCGGAGGATGATCCGAAGACATGCCATCACAATTTTGATCCTCTGCGGAAGGGATGGCACCCCCGCTTCGGTAGCCCGACGACCTGCGCGCGAAGTCGAGCACTTTACGGTAGCACAGTTTAACGAGGACCAATACCGCACACCCTCGGTCCCTACGCAGACTGATCCANGCTGTACACGGAGTCGGTGGATTTCTAGGAATGGCTGCTGTTGGACTGTTTGTGGAAGCGGATCCCTTACTGAACATGACGAAAGGTTTAAATGGTTTGTTCAAAGGGGGTGGATTTTATTTCTTGTTGGTGCAACTTTTCTCCTGTCTTTGTACAGCAGCATGGAGCATGTCTACGACTTTTCTTATCTTGAAAGTAAGTAAAAAAAATCTCTGCAAGACGCGCTCTAAGGGTTAGAACTGCAAGTCAAACTATATCTTTAACAGGGAGGGAGATAGATTTATTTCATTCATCATTACGTAGTTCAAAATGAAAAATACATTGTTAGATATGTTAGATTTAAAGTGAAAGCATAAATATATCTTTCAAAGTAGGCACATTTAAGCTACCACATCTTGATTCTGTACAAATGCATGCATGACTCGCCCGTCTCGAAAAAGTTAAGTTTAACGTCACATAATTGAAAAAAAAGCTTGTAAAATTACATCATTCCTGAAGCTAAGAACTTCATCTTGCAAAGATAGGCGAACACTTACTGACTGGCGCATCAATCGAATGATTCTCTGCTTGCCTTGGAGTTGTCTTCACCGGACAATCATTTATAACCGTCGTTGAACAGCCGACCCAATTTCTGGTTTAGGACTAATAATGTTCAACTCCGTAAACTTATAATTTTGAACCCAATCCGGAAGACAAGGAAACTCCTGGATCAAGTATTAGAAGAAATTTTGCCTTTGTGGAGGACTTTTTGATGGAACTAACCCGCATTTTCGTTACATGGTGAGGAGAACCACGAAAACCTCCCACGATTAGCCTAACGGCAAGGGGACTCTAATCCATGATCTGTCTATCATTGATGATAATTTACGTCAGTATTCGTAGTAAAACGATCGCATGTTACACATTGGCACAATGGTTGTCAAATTTTTTTTTGGAAAAGAAACTTTCTTGAGTTTTCATCTTGGACATCTTTAACTGTTAATCCTGAACTGCTCGGTACACAATTTCGCAGACATATTTAAATGCAGCTCAGACACGTTCTGTGTACATTCTTTTAATGACTGAATAGACATTGAACAGCCAATCGAGATCAGTATTAACTATTTCGGATTGGTACAATGGTGTTTGATGGAGATTGTAAGCTGCATCCTACACCCGATTCGAATTCACAAGTTCATACATGAAATATGATTTGAAAGCTAGGCTTTTTTTTTCAATTTTACATGAATAGTGAATGAATCATTTATATAGATCGTGGAAGACAGTCTACGGTCTTGTGCAAGTTATTGGGTACGTTGACAATGGATCTTTTTCTTCCTAACGGGTGATCAACACCCAGTTCTCGTATTTGCATGAAAGGGGTTCGGAGAGTCAGCATTCGTTCTTCGGTAGGGTTCAGTTGTCTCCACCACTTTGGTATTTTTGTGACGGACGGGCTTCATGCTTGCGTTTAAGAACGAAATCATTTCGTTTTTCCGTTTGTGTGTAACGCTTAAGGTATTCCCTTCTACGCTATTTGGCTTTTTCAGCCTCGGTAAGTTTAGGCCTTGGCATTGTTTTTTTCTTGCTTCAACTCTGACTTTTGGGACCTTGTCAATCAGTTTGATCCCTCTTTATTTGTGACATTGACCTGAATTAGTATTGAAAACGATCCAGTATGAAACTGTTGGTTAGAATTTCTGATTCTTAATTAAAACAATACAAACGAAAATTATCGTTCAAATGATGAAATTCTCTTTTATTCACAACTCAAGAAGTATTTATGGGATCTCTCTGGTCCCATATCTCGAAAATAAACTCACCAACTTAATGCATAACAAAATTAAAAGTAAAAAAAAAGAATTCAAAAAAAAAATATCAAACAGTAGCGGTCGTCATAGCAACGCACGCGCACTGTTTACTATTACTCTTGATTTTTGTAGTTGAAAAGTGAAGACTCCATGAAACCCATGATCCATTTTGCCAATGAGTAATAATCTGTTAAATGTTGCGAGATAAATGACATAGACTAAAATAAAGTTTGTTTTCGTTACAGGGAATCAATTTTATCATTCCAATACGCATGACAGAACCTGAAGAGCTTTTGGGAGCTGATTTTAATGAGCACAACATTCGTCACGATGGCTATGATTATGAACACTTAAAAACTGAACTGGAAAGGAGAGGATTCCACGTCCATTACGGGCCTTACGCTCCTCCGAGAAGTGAATACGATGATTACGTAATGGACAATTATTTGAGGAGCCAATTGAACAGCCAGCACATTGCGTGGAATGAAAGACCAGCAAAAAAGAAAACAAACAAGAATTTGGCAAAAGTGTTACGCTCTTTCCACAAAAACTGTACCATATCATAATTCTTGTAAGAATAAACTATCTTAAGCAAAGGAAGAAAAAAAATTCTTGAAATACTCGTTTTTATTTAACTCTTATATTTCGTGTTTTCTACATCATAATTCTTGTAAAAATTAATTAACAAAATAATAAATGATAAAAAAAAAAATTTCACCATAGTTTCTGAAAATATATGATAAAATGAAAAACCAAGACTGAAAAAAAAAACAACAACTTTAAAGCATCATATGCTGATATTAAATTCAAAAAACCGTAATCAATAATATCAATAAACCGTTATATACCCTCTAAAGCCGTAGTTATTGTTTCACTTCAGTCAGGCTGTTTCCACAAAGACTGTATAGTTTGTCTAAAGTAAGAACTCCCCTAACTATTCGTCTGGACTCGTGTTGGTGACTATGGTAACGAGGTATAACTATTTTCAATTAGGGGAGTGGGGTCGGCCAAAAAAGGGAATCTTTTTCTTCGGTCTATTGTGTTAGTCTTAGAAGGAAGAGAAACTAATCTCCCTGAAATGCGCCTTTCTTGTTTCCATAGCATCAGACGGCCTCAGACTCTGTGACAGGGGGAGTTCTTACCGTGAACAAACTATACCATATCGTGATTCTTGTAAAACCAAACTGTCTTAAAAATATGAAGAAATCACCGTATTTTCTGGGAAAATATGATAAAACAAACATGGTCACAAATTAAAAAAAAAACAATTCAAACTTTTAATCATTATATGCTGATATAACTGAGCTTCTAAAGCATTAGTTATTGTTTCACATCAATAATAAATACTGATAGTTACTGCTTCAATATTTTTCTAATTTTTTGTCTAAATAATTGTCACAGAGAAATTCTATTATTATATTATCAAGGTTTGAAGCCTACTATAAAAAATTAAAAACTGCAAGCTATTTGCTAAATATCAGACATAAGTTTCAACTTAAACCTGTTTAAGCACTTAATTGTCATTTTAATCTAAAAATAACTCCGCAATCAAGTTTAGAACTAAATATTATAATTTTTATTGTTAACATAACGTGATAGTTATAATACCTTGTTTCATGAAATAAAAATTAATGAATATAAAATGTCATACCTTTATTATCACTACTTTAATTTTGATAGGAGATTTCGACCTTATATTTATCTCTTATTCTTATATTTATCTCTTGATCGATTTATCGAACATGGTTTAACATACATATCTTGAACTACCCACTTAACTACTTGGCAAGAAAAAATGCCAGTTCTTAAATCTAAAAACATAGAAACTGGTAGAAAAATTATTCCATTTTTCATTTTATCATAGAAACAGAAAACGATTATCCACAGTGATATTTAAGAATTATGAAACTTTAAATTTTAATCTATCATAACAGCATTGCTTAAAAAAATCATAATTAACAAATATAATGACAAACAAAGAAGTAAATATACCCACTTAACTTTAACATAGAGAATTATCGCTCGTTTTGTAATAGTTTTTTTCTTATGTTGTTGCTATTGCATCATAAAATAATAGGCGCAATGCAAAATAATGATAAATAGGGTAAGTATACTGTTTATCTTGAAGGATTTTAGCTTAAAAAATTTTTTTTTTGTCCCGCAGAGGACTGATCGTTAAGACACGGTTCCCAGCAGATCATCGAAGTCAAGCATCACTGGCTACGGTCAGTGTGCGGGTGGGTGACCACTTGGATCAGCCTGCGTAGGGACCGAGGGTGTGCGGTATGGGTCCTCGTTAAACTGTTCTAACTTAAAGTGCTCGACTTCGCGTGCAGATCGTCGGGCTACCGAAGCGGGGTTGCCANGGTCCTCGTTAAACTGTTCTACCGTAAAGTGCTCGACTTCGCGTGCAGGTCGTTGGACTACCGAAGCGGGGGTGCCATTCCTTCTGCAGAGGATCAAAATTGCGATGGCATGTCTTCGGATCATCCTCAGGGATGTTTCCCAGACCGTCGCCAATAGCCCATTGTGCCGCTCTAGTGCGACGTAAATGAACAACAACAATTTTTTTAATCAATAGCAATATAAGATCATTTAAATGTTATGTAAAGATTGTCAAAAGTACTAGATTTTATTTATTTGCTATTTAAGTGTAAGTAAGTTGTAAGTTGGATTTTTTGATTTATTTGTTATTTGAGTATATGCAAGCTGAAAGCTATAGTTTGTATCATAGGTTGCAATGGTGATATAGAACGAATTTTTGTGTTGAAATAAAGTGATATTTTTCTTGTTTCTTTGCAAAAATGGATTTAGAATGATTTTATTTTAGTTAAGTAGTATTTTTTAGTAGAGAACGACAGAATATAACACTTTCTGGCGGAGTCTCTTAACATAGATAATTAACAAGAAACATTATTTTAAACAAAGAATTGCTGAAGTTAAAAGAGAGCATGTTAGCTTTAAAATGAGGACATTCGAAATCAATATTCCGTTTCAACACATAGTCCGATATCTTACCTTAATATTGACCCATAATATTTATATTGAAAAACGTATTATATTACCGGGTACAAGTTTACTCTACCAGAGGAAATAATTATAGGCTAATTAAGGGGTACATAATGTGGCCCTATAATTTACTAAGTATGTTTATTAGCTTTAGTGTGTTTTTAGCTAAGTGCGTTTATTAGCTTTAAAATGAGGAAATTCGAAGTCAATATTCTGTTTCAACAAATAGCCCGATATCTTACCTTATGATTGACCCATAATATTTATATTGGAACACGTATTATATTACCGGGTACTAGTTTACTCTACCAGAAGAAATAATTAAAGGCTAGTTAAGGGGTACATAATGTGGCCCTATAGTTCACTATGTATGTATGAATGCGTTGAATAGCGTTAAAATGAGGAAATTCGAAGTCAATATTTTGTTTTATCACATGAACCGATATCGTACCTTAATATTGACCCATAATACTTATATTGGAACACGTATTATATTACCGGCAACTATTAGCTTTAAAATAAGGAAATTCTGTCAAAATTAAAGTCAATATTCTGTTTCAACACATAGCCCGATTCCTTACCTTAATATTGACCCATAATATTTATATTGAACCTAGTATTATATTACCGGCAACCAGTGGAAATAACTATAGGCTTATTCGCTGCAGGAGGGTGGGGTTCTGGGTTCGAATCCCAGGGACGGTAATTTTTTCAAAAAAAAAAAATTTTTTTCTCTTGCAAATTTTACATTATATTATTTTTTTTAATGTTTTTTTGATATTCTGGAGGGTCCTGCATGTATAATTTTTTTCATTGGGAAAATGGGAAAAAAACTGGAAAAATCCAGGAAAATCAGTTTATTTGCTCTTTTTCGACTCCTTTTGAAACATTTTGGATATTCTAGCATGCATGGGGTGTTTTCTGCGTGTGAAATCCAGCAAAGAAAGCGTAATAGAACAATAAAAATAGAAGAATAAAAAAATAAATGGCGCGAGTAAGGTTCAAATTTCGAGATCCCCTAGCTCCCTTTAATATCAAGGTATAATTTTCAAACTCGGACCCTAAGTAGGGGTCTATGGTCCAAACATGGCTGCCGAAGAGAATTTTTATTGGTCTAATAGGGGGGTCACAGTGGGCCCCTAAGGGAATATTGCGAAGATGAGGGGAGAGAGCTTTTGAAGCGAAACTGTGGTAGGCTTCACGTATCACCGTGGACTGGCATGTAGGCCACCAGACAAGAAAAGTCTGCTGCAGGAGGGAGGGGTCCTGGGTTCAAATCCCAGGGACAGTCAAATTTTCAAAAAAAAAATTTTTTTGTTTATTTTAAATTATATTATTTTTTTTATGTGTTTTTCGATATTCTGGAGGTTCCTGCATGTAGGAAATTTTTTTTATTGTAAAATTTTTATTTTATCCAGGAAAATCAGTTTATTTGCTCTTTTTCGACTTCTATTGTAACATTTTGGATATTCTAGCATGCATGAGGTGTTTTCTGTGTAAAATCCAGCAAAGAAAGCGTAATGAAATATAATGGCAATACAAAATAGAAAATCCCCTCCCCCCCCCCTTCGGGATGTACGTACTTATTTAACGGCCCCTAAGCTCATACGGAAGGAGGCAGAGGAATATTGTGAAATAAATATTCTATTAACAATATTTATCGTTATTTACAAATAATTTTTTAAAAAAATATTCAAAATTGATTTTTGGCTTTTTTGAAAATTTTGATTTTTTTTGTTTTTTTAAACTTTTTTTTCTAGAATTTTACACTAAATTTGTTTCTTATGAAGCGCTAAGGAGCTAAGCCCCCTGTTCACCGCCGCTAACCACCCCCTTTGCAATCATTGTTGTTTCTAGGTTGAAAACAGTTTTTTTTTACTAAATTTGAAATTATTTACTTAACAAATGTACTGAAAAGAATTCTGTTTATTTACTTTTGTGCCTCTACTTCTCACGTCCAAATATCATTATCTATTAGTTTTATAAATATTTTTATCTATTGGTGAACAGAAGTAATTCTTCTAATTAATCATTTTTTTAAATGACATTTATTTTGTTCTAACATCATATTGTTTTAACAAATTTGGTGACTTCACAATCATTGTTAACATTTTCGCTTACCAAACTGGCGAATATATTAAATACTATTTATGCTTGTATCTCATTGCGCATGAAGCTGATCGTTAAATTCTAAATTATTTAACGAATCTCTATAACGGTAATTTATAACAATATATTAACGTAATTTTCACAAAAAATAATGAGTGTAAAATGGTTAAAAAGATTAGCTACCTTTTTAAATAACTTTATCTTAAAATGTAGGACAGAATTACGTTTTAATAATAATAAAAAAAGAACTATATTTTAGTTTTAAAGTTTTGAATTAAAAACGTAATCATAGTAGTACAGGAAAATAACTTTAAATCAGGGATACAAAAACATTTGTAGAAAAACAATACCTTCATGACTTTTATTAATTTTATGCTGATGACAACCAAGCCAATATGGAAATAAATTAAAGAAAACTGGCTACTACCAAGTGAGTTTCCGGCCAATAAAAATGTACTGAAAACAGTGGAAAACTGCTACACTATCGTTAGATTTTTATACATAGTTAGAAATTAACTATCAATAATTAATTGATAACTCTTTATGAAATCGCGTTATCGATGAATGTCCTATAATATTGTAACCTGGGTATTCCAAATGCTTACATTTGTTTAAACTAGAAACTGTTCTTTCCGTTCTATTTCGAGTCAGCCAAGCCCGAAAAGCATCAATTCTCTTAAGTGACACATTCTAAATTCCTTCAAAACCATTCTTTTTACAAAGATTTCAATTCTTTCATTATATGGGTCATTCTCACGAAAACAGTCATTTTCATGTCCCCAGTATATTTTATGTTTGTTTTACAGCTTACGAAAAAAAAAAACACAGGACATAAAGTT